>NW_026705228.1:600000-900000 GCF_029867415.1 Vicia villosa
GGTTCAAGATCTGATTGACTCAAAGGCTATCACATTCGCACCTGAAGGCCAGAATTAAAGTTCTCATTTGACTTAGCGGATCTTCTGAAGCAATAAGTCCATACGGAGAGGATCTCCTCAACATTGGCAATTCCTAATTCATCATGCATGTTCATGTTTAAGCTTTCTTGCTTTGTTCAATACTGTTGCATGCAAAACTTGTTTTTTTTAACTATAATCATATTGCATTGGATATGTTTGTCTTGAAAAAATCCATTCGCTTTTGCTCTTATATGTTTTTCTATGCTTTTTGTGATACCCAACTCTTGTTAACAAAGCATGATAACTCCAAAGGGAGAATGATGAACATAATACCAATAACCTCAAATGGTATGCTTTTGAGTAAAACCCTGTTGATGATGTACATGCATTGTTTCAAATCCCTAAACACTGGAGATATAAGGGATTGAAACCCTCGTTAACCCCTCTGAGCCTTCGAAGTAGGAGTTTCTTTTCTATACAAAAAAACCCTCACATTTAACCCAGGGGCAGGGTAGTATTCAGTTAACCTGATCGAGCATTCAAAATTCATCAGGAGTATACATCTAAGGATACAACAATGGCTATCTTTCGAAAGGTTGAGGAAAGTCAAATCTACAACGGTTATCCCTCATCTCAGGAGGTCGAGACATCAAATTTATCCCTCACATCAGGAGGTCGAGACTAACATCAAAGCCTCTGTGGTTTATCCCTCGCATCAGGACGTCAAAATATGACGATACCTCAATGGTAATTCTTCATCAATCAATGACTCAGGCAGTCACTATTCACTTCCATAAAATCAGAGATTCAGGATCACACAACTTGTTCAAAAAGAAAAGAATGAATCAAAAAGAAAATAAAAAAAAAGAATAAAAGCCCGCTAAGTCAGCTAGTTGAAAGCATGTGACTTAGGCAAAAGTTAGGGCATCCTGCTGGACATCCAAATCAAAATTCAAAAGAATTTGTCCAGGCAAAAGTTAGGGAAACAAAAAAAGAAAAGCGAAAGCAAAGCAAGGATTACAAAATAAGAATCCTCATGAAAAGAATAAAGTCGTGTGATCAAACACCAAAAAACAAAAGATAAAGTAACTGCCATGTCCGAACGCCTCATTGATTCCTCGATCATCTCAAACTCCTCTTGAAAGATGGATGCTCGTGTCGAGTTAACTGAACTTAGGACTGGAGAACATCACGAAGGGGGTGGGCACTAAATAATTTGAGCCTAAAAATCCTTTTTCTAAAAAAACCGCGAACCTGGCCACGTTACAACCCTTGAAAGTCCTAACTAAAGCATGGGTTAATTCGAAAGCAGACTATATATGAGAATACAATAAGCTGACTCCTAGGAGATCCGCTAAGCGCTTGAGTTGGTATCACACCATCTTTTCTTTCTTTTACAAAAATCGATGTTACGACATCCTTTCAAAAAGTTTCTTTAAACTTCAAGACAAACATACTCTTTGCATTAGAATTATATTTCTCATAATAAACATTCTTTGCATATGAACAAGTGCTTAACATCAGGAAAGTTTCCACAATGAACTTCAGATGAAAAGTTTTATCCTCCCGAAGGACAAGTTGTCTTCCGAACTCCGTTAAGCAGAGGCAGAAATATTTCAAAGTACGATCACCCTCAGGGGCACAAAAGCGTTTGAATACTTTGTCAAGCAAGTTTTCACTCAATCTGAGGCAATCAGGTCAAGATTCGAAGAATCTCTCAAAGTGCTAAGCAATCAGGGGCATTCACTCAAGCACAATCAAAGCTATCTCCAATACGGGTTAAGCAAGGACATGGTTCCAAAGTTCATGATACTGGGGCAAGTTGGTTTGATAGCACGAATTTCAAAAAGTCCTAACGAGACGAATTTCTTCAAAGATGGATTTCTTCAAAGTCCTTACAGGCTGGGGCAAAGCAATATACAGTGGCATTCTTTTCTCATCAGAAGGTGTCCAGTCTAAAGTTCAGTGTGAGCTAAACAAATCATGAACTTGAGAACCGTCAAGGTCGTCGTCCTGAGCAGTTAGAAGCTGAAAGTCCATTACATGTTGGCATCTTTACAATCAACACGAATATTCAAAACACTATGAAAGCCAATGCTTATTTGGTCCCTTTGAAGTCGATACTTGCTTGACCCATTAAGCCCACTTCCTGGTGGCTTTCACTTGTAGAACCAATGCCTATTTGATGCTCCGGTCGATACTTGTTTTGTATTCTAATCACTGCTTGACTGTCAGCTCATTGAATCCATTGCGTGTTTGGAAGATTTCAAAGCCAAGAGGTCGGACAATCTGTTTGCTCTTGCATTTTCCCATTGTGGGTGAGCATCACTATCCTCTGTCATGTGAGGAAGTCCCATAAAGATGTCATGCTATATCCTGAGGCATTATCAGTTGTTTACCTCGCATGTACATCCTTTCGAGTGCACCATGTCAGCGCGTTGGCGGATCTAGCCAAGTAAGAGATTCCCATTTCCCAGCTGAGTGCATTCATACGAGGTTTTCTTTGTTCCAAGATTCTCATTTCCTCAGCAAAGCACATTTCAAGGAGATTTTCGTGCTTCAGAATTCCTTCCCCGGTGGAATATCTTCTCCCCAATTGAATCATGATTGAATGGTATCTAATTCCCCAGCAAGCTCATAATGAGGTTCCTTACCCGAATGCCTCATTTTCCCCAGTAGAGCGTTTCTCTCCCCAACAGATTGACCTGTTTTCCCCAGGAGAGTCATCTTATTCCCCAGTGGAGTGATCTTAACAAAAGGTTCTTATGCCAAGTTCCTTATCCTCAGCGGATTTCTTATCTCCTCAATGGATCGTTATGCAGAAGTAGTCATCTTCCCCACTGAGTCTTTCCTCAGCAGAGATTCACAAGGATCCTCAGCAGAATTTGTATCCTTCAAGGATTTTCCCTGCGGAATGCGTCCTGCACAAGCAAGTTGGTCACTCCCCATCAGATTTCAAGCTCAGATTTGATCATCTCCAGCAGATTTCTGATCCATCTTTGCCAGCTCGCAGTTGTGACCCTTTGGTCACTCATCTTGTCCTCCCCACAGAGTTCTATACTTTCTCCAGGACTGCTTCAGCAATTCAATGCTCCTCCGTTGTCTCCCTAAGCAACGTTTGAATCATGCATCATTCGCATTGCATTCTCTAAGCGTATAGCGCCTGTCCTCTCGGGAGCGTTATTCCATATACATTCATACATGCATCATGCATAAATCATATCATATCTGTTTCTTTCTGCAGGAAAGTTATCAAGATACAAATGCCTCTCAGAGAGCAACTCGCCTAATCATTACAGGCGCTTATCCTGATGTCTAAATCAGAAGAAGTTTGTCTCCCTCTCCCTGACCTTGTCAGATCAGATGAAAGTCATGCTTATTCCCGATATCCCTAGATCGGTTGAAGATATTTGTTCCTATCCTGATTCCAGTTCAGTTGAAGGAACCGCCTCCGGATCTCTGTCGATCTTCCGAAGGAGCAAGCCTACTGATGCCTCAGATCAGTTGGAAATATCTACATCCTGACGATTTATTTTCGTTCAGAAGAAGAACTCGTCTTCCCAGTCCTGATGCTTACTATCAGTTGAAGATGTTTTCTTTTCCCGGCGCACACAGTTCGGAAGAGATATCCGTTCCTATTCCTGATAAATCGGACTTTCAGTTGAGGGAACCGCCTCCAGATCTCGTTGATCTTACGAAGGAGCAAGCTACTGATGCCTAGATCAGATGGAGATATCTGCCTGATTGACTTTGTCATTCAGAAGAGGATTGTTCTACTTATTTTATGGCATCGCGCCCAGATTAGTTAAAGACTTCCTTTCCCGGCGTACACAGTTCGGAAGAGATATCCGTTCATATTCCTGATAAATCAGACTTTCAGTTGAGGGAACCGCCTCCGGATCTCGTCGATCTTACGAAGGAGCAAGCCACTGATGCCCAGATCAGATGGAGATATCTGCCTGATCGACTTTGTCATTTAGAAGAGGATTGTTCTACTTATTTTCTAGCATCGAGCCTAGATCAGTTTAAAGACTTCCTTTTCCGGCGTACACAATTCGGAAGAGATATTGTTCCTGTCCTGATAAACCAGACGTTCAGTTGAGGGAACCGCCTCCGGATCTCGTCGATCTTACGAAGGAGCAAGCCGCTGATACCCAGATCAGTAGGAATATCTGCCTGATGATTTAACTGCATCAGATGGAGATGTCGCCTTGGTACCCAGACCAGAGATACTTACTACCCGTTGATGCCCAGATCAACCGGAATATCTCATTTCAATGCCCATATCGACTTAGACATCTATCCCTGATTCCTGTTCGGAAGATATCTGCTACGTCTGATACCCAGATCATTCGAAGATGTGCCTTCTCTTGATGCCCAGATCAATTGAAGTTTTTTCCCCCTGCCTGTGGGGTTGTCTGTTCCTTCTTATCGCAAGTTGGAGCTTATTTAATTATCCAGGTCAATTGAAGTTTTTTCTCCCTACTTGCGGGGCGGTACATTGCTTCTTATTGCAAGGTGGAATCTTCTATTGATCAAGAGCGCAAATTTTTGAGTTCATTCTGGTATTCAATCTCCTTCCACCGTGACGGTTCAAAACTTTCGTTTCTCGCTCGTCAGGTTCAAGAAGTTTGAATAGGGGCAGCTGTTGGACCTCAAAATTTGCCCTCTTTATCTATGCTATAAGTTATGGATCGCGTTTATTTCGTCGTTCAAAAATTAAAGGAAAAAATAATAAAGAGTTTCTCATTTGAGTGTTTGTGTTTGTTAATGTTCATCTACGGAGGTTAATTGGATGTCATGTTAAGGATTTCTTCTATGCTCCAATTCTTATTTTCATCAAAGGCGTCCTCAAAACCTCATGGTTATGTTAAGGTTCTTTGTGGAGGAAGTCTTTGTTAAGACATGATATATGACTCGAGGATTCATTATAATTGAGACATCATCATTCTTTCAAATTGATGGGTTGTTTGAAGTATAAGTCACTTGCAGTTTGATAGTTAAAGACGAGTTTAGATGTGGATCCATTGGGGATTTCTCAAGGCCATAAGTTCGAGTTTGTTCACGATGTCAAGATTTGGTGCCCTAAGGATTTATTGGTATTCATTTTGCGGGGCTAATTCGACGCATAATTTGCAAACGTGATTTGAACTTCACTTATTATTTAGAGTCATCTCCTTACAAAGTATCAAGAAAACTCAAAAGTCTTTCCAACATTCATTCATTATCATTACAAACTCTATTACAAAAATAAATGTCCATTCCGTTTACATCCAGAAGACTAACAGAACTTCAGAAGAAAAATCGATAACAGAAAACAAAAAAAATCGTAACAAACTTTGTAACAAACTTTTCACTTCAATCTTCACCATCTCCACAACCTTCGACCTTCTTCATCATCTTCATCACTGTGAACAACAACAAACTCATCATCTTCAATCACCATAACCTTGACAATCTCATTCTTCATCCTTTAATCCACGGAATAACACACAGAAGAAAGA
Source organism: Vicia villosa (assembly GCF_029867415.1). NCBI lineage: Eukaryota > Viridiplantae > Streptophyta > Magnoliopsida > Fabales > Fabaceae > Vicia > Vicia villosa. Next base: position 605,526 of record NW_026705228.1, read on the forward strand.
ATCAGAAGAAATCGAAACAAAAAAAAAGAAGATAACAGAACGTAACAAACTTTTGAGAAGAGAACTCACCTTGAACCGAAATGTAACAAACTCTTGGAGCTTCATGGTTCTTCATCGTTCATCATCAATCTTCCTCTCTGAACTTGATAATCTTCATCATGCTTCAACTATAACTCTGCAAGCGAATCATCAATCGTCATCAATCTTCAACGTTCACAAGAACTCCTCCCTGCTCATGCGCTCGACCGCTGCAACCTCCATCGAACGAAGAACTTCACATCAGCTTCGATTCTTCATCACTACTTGCAACAACAACGATGTTCAACGTCATCATCCTCAACGCATCGCAATAACATCCATCATCATCAACAATAAAGACAATCGAAAGAAAAAGAAAAGAGAAGAATAGATTCAGAGAGGAAGGGGACGATACGCACGTGCCAGAACAAGGATCTCCGTTCGTTGTCATCACGCTTGAAGCGTCATCGGAGCGACTCCGACGAAGGAGAAAGCTAATCGGAGTGTGGAAATCAGAGATGATCGGAGACGATGAGATGGTGGCCGGTGTGTTCACGGCGACGTTGAGGAAATTGATCGAAGATGAAGACGGGGAGAGCACCGCCGTCGCTGTTTGTCTGAGAGGGAGAAGACTCGCTTAGAAATCTCAATGGTCACAACTTTAACTTAATTCCTCGTTTAATTCAAATTTGCATTAATTTTGAGTTTAATCGCAATATTTGAGTCTTTAAGGGGAATAAGTTGATTGCTAATATTGATTAAGATTAATAGCTAATAAATCTGATTGTGAAAATATGATGCAATTGGATCAAATGACCATGGGCCACGAAATGCTAACAACACCTCCATGAACCCAATGCACCTTTTTTTTATCATAAAATTCTGAACAAAAACTCATATTGGACCAATGCTCTTTGGGCCCTGCGCCCTATGGCTGGCAGCACCACCAACTTCTACTCTGAACCCCCCCTGTGCACATATTTGTTTGTATTAGAATTAGTTTTTTACTAGTTTGAATTTCTTTTATTTTTAGCATAATAAATCATTGGAATTGTGTTAGTTTCTAGACTTTTGCATGATAAAAATGAATAAAAAACATATAATATTTTACTTGTTAGAATTTAAATGTTTTGTTATATAGTTTAGTTTTTATCGTTTTTACCCGATTTTACCGTTTCGGTGTACCTTACGATTTGTAAATACTTGCTTTGGTTTTCATAATACTTGTGTACATATTTGACTAACATTTGAGTGATATTTTTGGTTGTTATCTTACTTTCGCTCGATTTATGTTTAATAAGTGTGTTAATGTCAAATTTCTCATTTCGTTGTAAAGCATTAACGCAATTCCGATTGCGGTTTTTGTGATCTCTAACTTGTGTGCTAGTGTGCGAGGCATTTGGATGGTCACCGATCGACGCTCATTGCTTGAGTGTCCCGCTTCATTTGCGGGACATAGTTTCATTCACTCGTGTCGTGTTCTCATCCTGGAGACACGTTTTTATTACTTTATATCTGCTTGTTTGGATTGCTTGTTCCTCTTGCAGGTGTATTGTGATTATGCTCGACGCACATGTCTACCCTTGTTTGCTTACATGGCTAATTGGTGTGCTGACCATTCGCTATTGCTTTGCTAACTCGCTCGCGAGATTCTCTCTCTTCGCTATAGTATACGGATCATCATCCGTTTGGTATTGATCCTGTTTCATTTTATTTTTCTCGCACTTTATCGCTTTTCCGCATCATCCTATAACATGAGAAGTAGGACCTAAACATGCATCTGGCCAAGTCCTCGAAAGAGGCTCTGTTTTTGTTGCTGTGTTTATATTTGTGCTTTGCGGCAGGGAGTCACAGTGTAATAAGTCCTATATGGCACTCCGTTAAGTCCTCATGGAAGGCATGCGGAAAGGGTTAGCAATCAACCCCCGCCTAGTCTCATCGAGTCCGTTCGGTATGCGCACGCCACACGTTGCTCGCTTCCGAACCTGCACAAGATCTTGTTATCGAGTATGTCAGGAAAAAGGTTCATGTAGCCGAACCCCCTCCTTTCCTATAGCTCGCGTCGCTCGACGTTGGTGCTCGGTGTACGCACACACCATTTTTCTTTCAGATTCGTGACGGCTTGGTTGCTGAGAGGGACCCGCTCCTCTTGTCTATGGCCCGATCATTTTCACGAGGTCTAATGCTTGGTTGACTCGGGTGAGTTGCTCCCCTTGGCTATGGCGGGACCGCTTTTCTACCATTCGGCCAGTGCCGTTGGTTTTGTTTGCTTTACGAGCGGAGCTCGTTTGTGTGATATTCTTGTATGTTGTTTTCGCTTTTCCGCATAGGTTGCTAGTTTAGTTTAGACTTGTCCCCTTTGTATGATAACATTAGGTAGCAAGCTTCCCCCCCTTAGCTTAGGTCTTCCTCATGCATTCTTTAAAACACAAACCACACTCTTTGATTTTCTTTTCTTAAGAGCTTGTTATTTCCGCTCCATTCCCAAGCATAAGTCTCCAAAGGTCGAGCAGCGGAGTGTGAATGTAACTCGTTCACCTAAAAAACACAAAACAAACAGAAACTAGTTAGTCGAGCTACGGTAGCTTTGATTCTGCAAAACAAATATGTAGGCAGCGGGGTAGGGCCCGTGCGAGCACAATCCTTTCTTTTCCCTACATTCTGCATTCATTTTAGTCCAGATTAGCGCAGTTTGTTACACACCCATAGTTTTAGACACAAGCGTGGATACCATCGAGTACGATGGGCGCGTGGGGTGCTAATACCTTCCTCTCGCGTAACCGACTCCCTTACCCTTCTTCTCTGGTCGTGAGACCGCTGTTTTGTTTTGTGGTTTGCTGGCATTCCCTTCCTTTTCAGGATAAATATGTTAGTGGCGACTCTGTTAATTTTCGCGGGTAGCGACAGCTACAAAATCAAAGAATACAGTATGTGATTCATCTTTATGTTTTAAGATTTTTACCCATGTCCACCGGTTGTAGTCCTCTACAACGACCAATCCATATTTCTTACCTCTTATTGATGCAGTTTTTACTGGACCAAATAAATTAATATGTAGAAGTTCTAAAGGTCTAGAGGAATAAACAACATTTTTAGATTTGAAAGAGGATTTTGAGAACTTTTCCTTCTGACATGCTTCAAAGAGCATCTGAGTTGAACTTTAGATTGGGGAGTCCTCTTACCAAATTGAGTTTGTTGAGTTGAGATAATCTCCTCAAGCTAACATGTCCCAATCTTCTGTGCCAAAACTATTTCTCATCATTTACAGACAAAAGACAAGTTACTTTCTGAGATTTTATTTCAGAAAGATCAATCGTATAAATGTTATTCTTTCTCTTACCAGTAAAGAGAATTAATCCGTCTTTCTGACTAACAGCCTTGCAAGAATTTTGATTAAAGACTATATCATAACCATTATCACTCAATTAACTAATAGATAACAAATTATGAGCTAATCCTTCAACTAGTAAAACATTAGTTATAGAGGGAGAGTTACCATTACCAATAGTTCCTGATCCAATGATCTTTCCTTTTGATTCCCTCCAAATCTAAAGTCTCCGCCAGATTTAAGTTCCAAGATTTGGATCATAGACCTTCTTCCCGTCATGTGACGCAAGCATCCAGAGTCCAAGTACCATGACTGGTGTTTTGACTTCACTGCTAAGGGCATTTGCAACATAGATCATTTTCTCCTTAGGTACCCATATCTTTTTGGGTCCTTTGATGTTAGTGTGCCTGAAGCTTTATTTTAGATTAGGTCTAGCACAATAATTTTCAGAGTAGGATGTATATTTGATATCATGAGTGTGACCATAGTTAAAATGTGTGTGCAGTGGTTTATATTTTATTTCTATATCATCAACCGGTTTAGGTAGATATGGTTCCTTACCCTTAGGTGTTTTATAACCAATTCCTGTTCGATTGTTCATACTTACACCATAAATCATAAAGGCTATTTTGCTTCTGTTTATACTTTTAATAAGAAATTTTTGAAAACTATCATCATATTCTTTCAAAATATCAGATTTTAAAGTATTGTCTAACTTAAGGGTTTTTTGTGTTTCCAATTCCTCTATGAGTTGTATATTGTTATCTATAAGTTCAATATTTTCTTGTTTAAGTTTCTTTGTTTCAGGTAGTAGGTCGTTCTTTAGCCTTTTAAATCTTGCTCTTAATCGATTGTGACTTTCTAGAAGTTCTAATAAGCTTTCTTCAAGATCTTTTCTAGTGAGTTCAGAAAATACCTCATTTGTTTAAGCTTTTGAATCTGAGTCATTTTCTGTGGTGGCCATGAATGCTATGTTGGCATGTTCATCTTCTGAGTTGTATTCGTCTTCAGATGATTCAGAGTCATCCCAAGTAGCCATCAGACTTTTCTTCCTTTCAAACCTTTTCTTAGGCCTTTCCTTTTACAGTTTAGGACATTCACTTTTGAAGTGTCTTGGTTAATTGCATTCATAACATACATTACCTTTTCTGCTTGACCTTCTGTATTCAGAGGATTATCCTTTTTATTATGGTCTTCTAAAGTTTCTGAACTTCCTTTGCTTGCTCTTCCAGAGCTGATTTACTCTCCTGGAGAGAAGAGACAACTCATCTTCTTCCTCTGATCCGGACTCACTTAAGCATTCTTCCTTACCCTGCAGTGCATTAGATTCCAATCTTTTAACAGATTTAAGAGCTAAAGTTTTACCTTTCTTTTGAGGCTCATTTGCTTCGAGCTCAATCTCATGACTTCTTAACACACTGATAAGTTCTTCAAGGGATACTTCATCAAGATTCTTTGCAACTTTGAATGCTGTAACCATTGGCCCCCATCTTCTTGGTAGACTTCTGATTATTTTCTTTACATGATCAACTTTCGTGTATCCTTTGTTTAGAACTCTTAGACCAGCAGTCAAGGTCTGAAACCTTGAGAACATGGCTTCAATAGTCTCGTCATCTTCCATCTTGAAGGGTTCATACTTCTGGATTAAGGCCAGAGCTTTCGTTTCTTTGACTTGAGCATTGCCTTCATGAGTCATTTTGAGTGTCTCAAATATATCATGTGACGTATCTCTCTTGGTGATTTTATCATATTTTGCATGTGAGATAGCACTTAGCAAGATAGTTCTGGCTTTGTGATGACTTTTGAACTCTTTCTTTTGTTTATCCGTCATGTTCTTCCTTGCTATCTTTGCACCTGCATCTTCATGATGATTGTAGCTATCTACCACAATATCCCATAGATCAGGATCTTGTCCTAGAAAGAAACATTCTATCATATCTTTCCAATATTCAAAATTTTCTCCATCGAACACAGGGGGTTTTGTGTAACCATTGTTGTTTAATTCATTCGCCATAGTATTTTCCTTCTGGATCTTTCTCTGACACGGTTAAGTGTTTGCACCCAGAACCATGCGCTCTGATGCCAATTGAAGGTTGAGAAAACACTTAAAGGGGGGGGGGGGGGGTTGAATAAGTGATTCTTTTTAAATTGAAGGAAAGATAGACAGAACACAGTTATTTTTATCCTGGTTCATCTTCTCAATAAGACTACCTCCAGCCCACCCTTAACAAGGTGATTTGCCTCTCTCAAAGAGGACTTAATCCACTATAATCAGAACCTGATAACACTTGCACACCCAACTGTCGTGACTCACAATACAGTGCACGAGCCAAACTGCTGGTGACTAACAATCCTGCACAAAGCAACTGTTTGTGACTAGCTAACTTCTAAGACTCAACTAGTCCTAGACTTCTTGAGACTTCTGACCCAACCGGTCTCTCAAGGACTCAGTTACTACGTAACTTCTAATGACAGTGTATAGTGTTGCTTCTAAAAAGCTGTAATCACCATTGTGATATTTCACTAAGTTTAAGTACAAAAAGTTATGAACTTAGAGTATGAATATGGGAGTTTTTGCTTCAGAGAGTTTTTCTTCACACTTGATGATTTTTCAGAGTAATAATTTTCTTGTGTGTGATTCCTATTCTTTGATTCAAGAGATCATGAATACATAGCTTCAAGATTTTTGTCCGTTAACTTCAACTCTTGTACGCAGCATTAAATGGTTTGCGTGGTATCTTAGCTTTTGTTTTCTCCAAGGATTTGCATGTGGATAGCTTCTTCAATCAACCTTGGGAATTGTACTTTTAGAGTGTTGCATCCGTTTTACTAATGATTATGTCTTTAACGGCATTATTTTGAATCAGTCTTCGTGATCTTCTGTTCAGCCTTGCATTTCAGCTTTTGTTATAGATGTATTCGCAGCGGTTTGGTGCAGTATCATAAGTTGCCTTAAGACTTGAGTATCTCTTGCATTTATCCAGCTTTGCATATTTGCCAAGTTCTAATTATGTTGGTACTGGGACATCTTCTGAAATTAGAAATATATAATTAGAGTACCATGTTTGCTTATACAAAATTTATTTGCTTGTTATCATCAAAACACTAAAATATGATTAGAACCAAACTATGTTCTAACACTATTTTCAAAAGATCTTGTGTCAGAAGTCATCTTCCTCTTGAGACGATTAGTCCTTAAATAAAAGTTAGGCTCTGATGTCATTTGTTGGACTTGAGACTTCACACACAAGAGGGGATGAATTGTGTGTTTTAGAAAAACTTGGTTTTGAAAACTTTTGGAAAGTTAAATCAAAGTTTTAAAATATTTTCTAAAACTAAGCAACAGAAAGTAAATAACATAAAGTAAATTGCAGAAATTAAATAGTTAAGGGAAGAAGAAGAACACCAAGAATTATACAGGTTTACTAAAAAAAATTACTTAGTCCTATCCCAAAGAATTGGTCTTGAGAGTTTCTAATAATAGTTAAGAGTTTTTAGCAGGAAAGACTCACTAACTCCTTATACAAGGAAAATATGGTATATCTTTAATCAAATATTACAAGACAATAAATATGGGCATTTTCATATTTTCTTCAATATATTGATGAGAATAAAGTGGTCAATCTTCATGCCCAACGGTGGACTGAAGTGGTTAGTCTCCTTTCCACGAACAAGGACTTTTGAGCGATTAGTCTTCAAGTTCCAAAATATTTGAGCTCGATACTTTCGGTTTTACCAGGACAAACCAAACACCATGCAAGATTTTAACCGGGATGATCTCTAACCTATGAATATTTCAATACCAAGTTAATCTTCAACCTATCTTGGTTTTGACCAGGCTAACCAAGAACCAATGAATATTTTAACAATGAATAATCTTCAACCAAAACCTAGGAATGATCATACAATCCTGAAACTTAAGCTTTTATCGGGTTTAGCTTGAAACCACAAATAATCCCTAATTGAACAATATTCAACCAAGGTGTATACAAAATATTCTTTTGGTGAATTTTACAATTCTACCATTTCCAGAATTATAAAAGTATCCCCACTCAGAAAGGAACTTTTCTCACAAAAGCATTTGTCTATAACATCTAATGAGAGAAAGTTAAATAGAATTCAGAGAGAGAGAATGTGTGTGTGTGTGTGTGTTTGAGAGATGAAAGTATCAAAATACGATTTTGTATAGTTTGAAATGAGAAAATGAGCATCTATTTATAGGCAAAAGGTGTGCCTAAAAGAGAATTTGCATTTAATACTTTTTACTGTTAGCTAATAGATTACACAAAAATGCTAATCGATGAGATATTAAAAAGTAATTGGTTATAAGTTCTCAAAATGGAAGTTTAAGATATATAGTCGTTGCATAGAATCAAGGTGCATTCAAACTAGCTTGGACCACAATTTTGTGCATTTCTAATCAATTGACTACATGTTTTAATCGATTAGAAAAGTCAAATTTTCACCCATGGCTATTTTGACTGCTCGTGATTCATATGATACAATTTCCATATATTTTTCAAAGTGTTTTATTTTAGTAAAGCATTTTGAAAAAGGTTTTAGTGTGTATGTGCTTATACCCTTATACTTTTATGAAAAAGCCCCTTTGCTTACATAAGTTCACTCACTTACTAATTTGGGAGATTAACTCCTTTTCTACAAGCCCTTTGTCAGATACTATCTTTTGTGCTGACACTTCTTGAGATCACTTAAGGCTTTATATCATTTCCACTTTGTTTTCCTTCTTCGGATAGTCAAGTTCATCAAAGCGTAACACTTGGGTTTGCATGTTTAACCATTTAAGTATTGTGCTTGACTTATCATTAGTTGTCCTTATAGTTGTCATTATCAAAATCTGATGTCTTGGTTAAACATCTATTCCGTGCAAAACATGGTTTCACATGTGATAGTTTTTAAGCTATGATTGTTGTTGAAGACAATGTGAAAATTATTGGAGTGGTGTAGATTCAAGTGATTATACGTTTTTTGAATAGAGGGTGATTTTTGGTGAAGATAATGAAAGTTGATGTATTTGTTCAATCAAGGTGTAAATTGTTGGGGTTGGTCGAAAATATACATGTTGAAGAAGTCTCACATCGATTAGCTTGTAAAGGAATAGGGAGTCCAAAATTATATATGAAGGTTTCAAGTTCTTCGTTACAAAATGTACCAATTAAAGTACTTTAAGCTTATATTTAAAGTTTTATATTTTATCTTATATTCTTGTTTTAAAGTATTGTGAAGGGTAGTTAAATATTTTTCTTTGGAAAGTGTGGGTGTATTAGGGTCTTGGGGTGGTTGAGGGTACTCTATGTGTTGTAACAATTTTCACATAGTATTATTCTCTAGTTGTCATTTGACAACTATCATACTCCAAAATTTTCCCATCCCATTTCACTTTCAAACTCATACAATGATTCAAGGCTCAAGGGTTAACCTAAGGCACACTCTCCTAATCAAAGGCTCCCACAATTAAGGTTTTGTTTCTCTCTAGATAAGATCAGGCTCTGACACCTCAAGTGGACTCCATGGTCTCTCATATGCCTCATAGTATTCTCATGCCAAGTTTCAAGCTTCCATTTCAAAGATTGCTCATTCAAATGCTCAGTTAGTCAACAGTCGATTAGTTTGACCTGAAAGACAACTATGGTCAAATCACAATCAAAATTCATGTTTTTTGGTCAACATCCTTATTTTGAAGTTCATTCATCATTTGATCAAAGGTTGATCATGATTTATCAAGGAAAGCTTCAAAATCAACAAGATTTAAAGTTGCCAAATTAGTGTTTTTGGTCCAAAAAGTCAACTGTATTTTGACTGGCCATAACTTTCACATGGAGTATCAAAAGTTTCCCAACCAAAGCCTATTCTGAAGGAAATTAGATTCTCTACAACTTTGTCTCTCACATGCCAAGGCCAAAAATGCTTCATTTAAGAGATATGGATCAAAACATTATAGGTCCTTCTAAAAATCAACAAAAAGACACTTTTTCTCAAAGAGTGGTACATGAACATGGAAGACTGAATTAAGATGAAACCAAAAGTATCACTTAGAGGACATCTCAAGATTTCTAAAAAGTCCTAAAACACCTCTATAGGATCAAAATTGAGAGAGATACGAGGTGTACAAGTTGGCCAAATTTCAAGAAATACATGAAACCCTAATTGCCCAATTTTGCATTTTTGGATTAATCGGCCTAAGATTTTGATTTCAAACATTCTTATGACCTAAAAAATGACTGCTAAGCCCATCCTCATATTTTTATTATTTTTACTTATATTTATTTGAATTTTATTCAATTAAAAGGCAAATAAATTAAGTAAAATATGAAAATAATTGAATTAATCCACATGGGTTTAATTTCTATCATTTGAAGGCCCATATTATACCCCATGGAGTGTCCAAAAAATGTGGAGATTGGTTGAGAAGCAAGAATAACCAATTTTGGAAAGTTTTCATACAAATTATATGAAATTACCAAGTCACCTCATAACCAAAGGTCCAAGCCCATTACTTGACCTAATTTGCTCCACATATACACACAAACTTATTCAGATTCGGGAGGGGGGGCAAAAAGGAGGGACAAAAATAGGGTTTCTCATGTTGCAAGAACTTCAAGAAACTAGGGAATAATAAAGAAACCTCCCCCATCGTGTTACTGCGAGAGAAGATCGTTCTTTTCCACTTCTGAACATCCCAGGGACTCAGCCATATGCGTTTTGAAGCTTGAAGCAGCCTCAGTCACTCTCTCCAAAGTCACGGTTTGTGTATTAAATTTTCAAATCCAAACCTTTCGTTCATGCTATATAAACAAATTATGCATACATGTTCATGATTATGACGATGTTCAGGACTCTTTAGTACCATTGTTGTGGAGTTTTGGTGCAGATACGGGAAAACACCGTGAATAGGGCACAAACGAAGCTTGCATTCGTTTTTGTACCTATATACATTTTCTTATCAAAACGAATACGCCATCGTGTTCAGAGGATCTTGTATAGTCAAACCATGCTTTTTGTTTTCGTGCATGCATCGTTTTGGTTGTGTTTAGAGATTGCAGGAGATTCAAAGGAAAAATCCGCAGGAAATTCTGTGGATGAATCCGCAGCAAAGTCCGCAAGGTTGGAGGAAGGAGAAGATGATGTGGATGCTGACCCCTCGACCGTCTGCGTGTCTACGCGCCATTCGCCAGTCAACCAGAGTTGATTCTCTCTCCTTCTTTAATTGGAAGCGCGTGAATACACTGGGACCCACGCTTGACTTTTGTTTTGTATTTCCCGTTTGAATCATGATTTATATATATTATTTGAGTTTCCATTCTATAAATGATTAAACATCCAGCGTGATTGGCAAAAGGGAATGGATTGAAGCCTGGGAAACCTGTGTTCAAACCCAGGCGCAGACACTAATTTTTTAATAAATTGCTGATTTCACATCTTGTGTTCCACTTCCCTGTACGCATACGACGCACCCTCATTCATGCACCATCAGATCACATCAAGACTAAATCTAACGCCCCAGAAGCTGCAGGCACACCATAGACATTCAGAGGTCTGCCACACTAGAGCATATGCCAGGTTTTTTAATAATTTTTTTATTTTATAAAACCAATGCTTTTCTTTGTTTTTTTCTCTTTTAACTTAGATTTAATTATTTAATAATTAGTTTAGGTTAGAACTAAAGTTGGTTTATTTAGGTAGAATGTTAGGAGTAATTAGGGTTTAAACTTTCAATAAATAAATTAATTAATTGTTTTCTCAATAAGATTAATTTTAAATAATCGATATTTGGTTCGATTATATTTAATAATTGCGCTGGTTATTAATATTTAATTAATTAAATAGTATATTAAAATAGGTTTATTTACTAAGGTTTTTAACCGATTCAATTGGTTACGATGATTAGTAATCTTCATAAATTCGTTATTTGTTTTAATCAAACCCATCGATTACGATAATTAACGATAATTAAAATTCTTCATTAATTTATTAATCGTTTTAATCAAACCAATTGGTTGCGATGGTTAATAATAAAATAATTCGATTCCCAAAACAATTCAGGTAATTTAATAAAACACATCAATTTTATTTTTTAATCGAATTAATCGATTAGAATAATTAGCAATTCCTATTTTATTTTTTAATTATGGTGATCAAACCTATTGATCATCGCGATTAATAGAACATATTACAATCAGGGTTGTACGCCACGTCTAAACACATCTCTTTCACAAAACTACGAATTTCAAAACTGCGATAAGGTAATTTAAAATACCTTACAAACTACGAATTTCAAAACTGCGATAAGGTAATTCAAAATACCTTCAAACAACCTCATATTAATTCTAAGGCGTACAACCCTGCCCCGAACTATGTAGACTCTGATCCTCCATAAGGAGGTACGTAGGCACTTGGATAACCAAGGCGAGTCCCCTTCCCCAAAACCTCAATTAGGTTTAAATCTCACTTTTAACCCTATTCATTTTATGTCATTAGCCATAAACCATAAACCTTGCCATAATACTCTTACAAACCCTAAATGAAAACCTTAGGAAAGGGTTAAGGGTGCCTAACACCTTCCCTTGACCTGAATATAATAACTTACCCAGAATTCTCTAAAACTTCGTAGGGTTTCCTATTCGCCCTGGTAGAATAGGTGGAGACTCTAAAATTCTAATTTTTTAGGGCAGGTTGCTACAGCTGGCGACTTTGCTGGGGATAAAACTTAAATGGTGAATTATTATGCTCCTAGGTTTCGCTTAAGGTTTAGGGTACAGGGTTAATTATCAGGGTTTGGCTATGTTTTCAGGGTTAGGATTTTGGGGTTAGGGTTTAGATTTTTTATTAAATATTTAATACTCTATTTATTTCTTTATTTACAGTTTTTATTTACAGTAATTTTTTTACAATAATTTAAATAAATATTCATTTGTTTAATTGCATATTTGTTTTTACTGTATTTTTTTGGGTTATATATAAATTGCTGTTAAAACCTAATGATCAGTGGTTTTCACACATAGTTTTATCGTTGTTTTTAAGTATGTTTAAGTTTTGTTATTGAGTGTTTTATTTCTTTATTCGTCATTTTATGCTTTGGTTGTATGTTTTAATGTTTTCAGGTTCTTATGAAGAAATCGGAGTAAAGCAGTGCTAAACTCGGAAGTTTTGAGGAAGTTCAGAAAACATGCTACAGGAGGCCTGACACGGGTGGCCGTGTTGCTCAACACGGGCCGTGTCAGGAAGAGCGCTGGAACAAAGTGTGGAAAGAATGGAAAACAGTGGTGCAACACGGGTGCCCGTGTTGCTCAACACGGCCCGTGTTGCTAAGTCTGGGACCAAAGTTGAAAAATAAATATTACAGGGGACCAACACGAGTGCCCGTGTTGCACAACACGGCCCGTGTTGGGTGATGACGCTGATTTCAGTGATTTTTATTATTTAGTTCAGTGGTTGGCCTGCAGGGGTGTTTTTGGAAATTCCAACCAACTTAAGTGAGTCTGCACTATTTAGGAGGGTTTCCAAGATGAATTAGGGATCTTTTTTGCCACACGAAGAATTGGAGGATTGGGAGAAGAAGCCTATGCAATTGGAGAAGAACGGAGAACTCTCATGAGCGGAAGCCATTGAAGATCAAAGTTCATCATCTCTATTGTAATGTCTTTATTTGATATCTTTGTAATTTCTTTGGATGATATGAGTAGCTAAACCCCCCAATGCTAGGGGGGTGTCCCTGATTAACATTTGTGATGATTTTGAATTCCGAATTTCAATAACATGTTTCTCTTTTACATTCAATTTAATGGTATAAGGTTTTTAATGCTTTCCTCGTCGGACCAACTGGATTGATTTATGACTGACAATTAGGATTAACCTCCATTGTTAGGGTTTTTATACCATTATATTATAGTAGATATCACCTAGGACTAGGGATACCCTATAGTAACCGGATTGTTCTTGATTATAATAATATTTGATTTGATCACTAATTTCGAAGGACTTTGGGATTAGGATTTCAATGTTCAAAAGTTTGCCCACTAAGGACTTAGGAGCAAATACCCTTAAGAACCGGTAATTGATAAGTTGAACTTTGTTAATGAAATAAGGGTTCAGAATTGTTACATGTTAATGCACACACCTACCCTGGCATGTTACTCATATTTGGCCAATTCAACCTTTTTAAGTTTATGTGCAATTTAATTTGTAATCACAAAAACCAAAACCCCAAGGCTTTTTGTTTAATTGAAGTGCGACTAACTCTATAATCTCACGCAGTCCTTGAGATCGATATTCGGGGAATTTTCCCTTTATTACTACAGAGGCAAAATAGTACACTTGCTATTTTACCGATCAAGTTTTTGGCGCCGTTGCCGGGGACTGCCGAAAATTGTAGAGTTTTTAGTTTTATTTCAATTAGAATTTTGTTGCTCTGCGACTAAAATTTTATTTTCAAAAAAAAAAAAGAAAAACATTTTTATATTATTTTTGTTCCTCATTCTAATAATTGTCTAATCTGTTTATGCGAGGCAAGGCCTCAGCAGAATTTCCTTTTGACGCAGAAATTGAAAGGACTTTTCACGCAAGGCGCAGACAAGCTCATCAAGCTAAGCTGGAATCTGAGGAAGAAGTAATTACAGTTCATTCTGGTTCAGACACCGAAAGTGAAGAAGAGATCATGGGCGAGGTACCACCACCAGAGAGACTCCTCGGAGACTATGGAGTTGCAAATACACCGGGGGGAAGACAAACAATTATCAACCAACCGGTGAATGTTCCTAATTTTCAATTGCACCCAAGCACCATCACTCAGCTCGAAAGAAAGCCTTTCACCGGAAGGGTTAATGAAGATGCAAACAAGCACTTACAGAGGTTTCTGACCATGAGTACAAATTTAAAAATCGAAGGTCATACAGAAGAGGCCAAGAAGCTGAGAATGTTTCCATTCACCTTGGCAGAAGAAGCAGAAGAGTGGTTTTATTCCCTTCCAGCGGGCAGCATTACATCATGGGGAGAGATGGAAAAAGCTTTCTTAAATGAGTATTTTCCCGCCTCGGTATTTATAAGGAAGAGGTATGACATTCTGAATTTCAAGCAGAAGGAGGGTGAGCCCTTAGGAGATGCATACAAAAGATTCAAAAGAATTCTAGTAGCATGTCCCACTCACAATATGGACAAGACTGAACAGATGCAAGTATTTGTCAATGGGCTCAGAATGAAAACAAAACAGTTAATTGATACAGCAGCTGGAGGCTCGACAAATTTCACAACAGCCTCAGGCATCATCAAAATCATTGAAGCAATAGCTGCAAATGAGCATTTGGAATTGTATGACAGGTGTGCTAGCAAACCGGAAGGAATCATTGATCTCAAGCTGGAGACTTCTAAAACTCGGGTTGAAGATGCGATAGCCGCAGAAGTTGAAAAGAAATTGAAGGCTATGAATATAGGTAAACAACAGGTGGCTCAAGTTCAACAAGCTCAACCTGTCAGCTGTGAAATCTGTAATGGCCTACACCAAACGGTGTACTGTTTTGCTACTCCCAAGCAGATTGAAGAAATCAAATTCCTAAGGCAAAACAACCCGTATTCTAACACCTATAATCCAGGGTGGAAGAATCATCCAAATTTTGCTTGGAAAGATCAACAACAACAAGGTACCCAGAAGGCAGAGTGGGAAGTGGCCATTGAAAGATTAGTTGGGCAGTGTTCTCAGTTCCAAGAAGAAACAAGAAACAACCACAGAAACACTTCGGCCTCAATTAAAAATCTGGAAGTTCAAGTGGGGGAGATAGCACAGCATCTCAATCTACAGGCACAAGGTACCTTTCCGAGCTCAACTGTGAAAAATCCGAAAGACCAGGAGAAGATTAATGCTGTCACTACAAGAAGTAGGAGAATAGCAGAATCTGAAAAGGAAAAAGAAAAAGAGGAAATAGATGACCCCATGGTAATAGAGGTGGATTTGGAAATAAGAGAGAATCCAAAAGAGCCAGAAGTTGTGGTACCGCCGGTTAAACCAATTGAAGAAAAAAAATAAGAAAGACGCTGAACCTGTGATAAAACTGCCCTTCCCCTCCAGAGTGACAAAGAAGGGTTCAAGAGAGAAAGACTTTGAGAAGTTTACTAAATTGTTCAAAAAGTTAGAGGTAAATCTACCATTCTTTGAAGCACTTGAGCACATGCCTTTGTACAAGAAATTTATGAAGGAGGTGTTGGGGAAAAAGAGATCACTAGGAGGAGAACCAAAAATTGCAACGGAAAAGTGTGGTATAGTCTCAACAGCAAGGAAGATCCCAATAAAGAGGAAAGACCCTGGGGCAGTGGCGATACCATGCACTATCAAGAATATAGCATTTAAGAAGGTACTCCTCGATTCTGGGTCTAGTGTGAGTTTAATGCCTTTGTCCATTTTCAAAAAGCTTGAATTGGAAAAGATTAGTGAAAGTAAGACCCAGTTAAGGTTCGCCGATCACACCGTTAAGAAATCATATGGGGTAGCTGAAGATGTACTAGTGGAAGTTGATAAATTTGTATTCCATGTTGACTTCCACATCATGGACATTCCGGAAGACGAAGAAACTCCTATCCTTCTTGGGAGGCCATTTTTGTCGACAGGCCGCTGCAACCTCGACATTGAAAAAGGAACGCTGACGCTGAAATCTTTTGATGAAGAAGTAACGTTGAAGATGTTAGGAGTCAAAAGACAGAGGGCGGTTGTGAATGATCAAACTTCTGATGGTATGACAGAAAGTGAGGAAAAGAACAAGAAGTCTAAACAGCTCCAAGAAAAAGTGTCAAGCATAGCCTCCCGGGTGGAACCATCTTATGTAGTCGTCAAAAATCTTAAGAAAGCTAAGGAAGTCAAGAAGAAGGTGGAGGAGAAAGAGCAAGGAAAGAAGAAGAATGTGGGAAGTAAATTAAAGAGAAAAGCGGTGAATGCTTTTCGTCTTCATGAGTTAGTGGTTGCGAAAGTGACAAGCAACAAGGTTTGGAAAAGGAAATACCCTCCATAATAAAGGGTAATGGACCGTCGAGCCATGCGACGTTAAACGAAGCGCTCCGTGGGAGGCAACCCACGGTTTTAATAATTAATTTCTCTGTTTGTTTATTTTATTTTCAGGAAATAAAAGAGGACGTCTCTGGTGAAAGCTTGGAAGTGATCATGAGAGTGCATTACCCTCTGTGAGTCACCTCTCTCGAACTCGTTCTGATACATTGAGGTCAATGTTTAGTTCAAGTTTGGGGGAGGCTCTTCTCTGTGCATTCTATTTTTATGTTAGTTTTATGTTATTGGTATGATGTGAAACCATAAAGTGAATTCTGCCCAAATTTTTACCGAAATTTTAAATTTTTGTTGAAGAAGTTTTGATCCTAAAGAGCGATCGGGAATAGTATATAGAGATGAAGCGAGGATTGTTTGAGGACAGGAAGTGCGGAATAATGTGACAAGAGGTTTGTTTAAGCACCCCTGGTTCCCTGAAAGAGATACGAGTCTCACGTGTAGATTTGCACCATAGTACTTGTCTCCCGAGAAGTACTTCTCGAGTAGTTTATTGATACAGTCTGGCATAATTCGGATTCACTTGCATGATGGCTGGTTGAGAAAAAAAAAGAGATATAAAGTTGGTACCAAATGATGAAAAGGCGGTAAAAGGCAATCGGCTCGCTAAGTTGGGTAACCCTCACCCGGTTATTCAGCCCAAAGGAGATTGATCCCCAAACGTCGTGTAAAAGGACAATATATAACTGCAAGGTTTGAAAATTTCATCGGTAATAAAAAGTAGCCAATGCTGCTAGTTTGGTGCCAGAAAAAAATAATAAGAAGCCTTGATCCGTCTCATGCAGGTGATGATTATTATAAGAAATGCAGTGCCTTAATATGATTGTCCGAATGAAAGAGGAGGAATATCGGAAAGAGACTTAAGTGCAAAGCATAGTTGGAGAGGTATCCGAAACGGGAGCTTGAGTATTAATGTGGTAACAAAACTCGTCGCGTCATGTGAATGCCAAATCACTGTTTCTTGATCAGTACAGACGGATATCTCACGTATGAACACCGTGTGCTTTGAAGGTCATTAACTTTTGTAGTTGTCGCTTGAGGTCAAGCAACGGTTTAAGTTTGGGGGAGTTTGATCAGTGGTTTTCACACATAGTTTTATCGTTGTTTTTAAGTATGTTTAAGTTTTGTTATTGAGTGTTTTATTTCTTTATTCGTCATTTTATGCTTTGGTTGTATGTTTTAATGTTTTCAGGTTCTTATGAAGAAATCGGAGTAAAGCAGTGCTAAACTCGGAAGTTTTGAGGAAGTTCAGAAAACATGCTACAGGAGGCCTGACACGGGTGGCCGTGTTGCTCAACACGGGCCGTGTCAGGAAGAGCGCTGGAACAAAGTGTGGAAAGAATGGAAAACAGTGGTGCAACACGGGTGCCCGTGTTGCTCAACACGGCCCGTGTTGCTAAGTCTGGGACCAAAGTTGAAAAATAAATATTACAGGGGACCAACACGGGTGCCCGTGTTGCACAACACGGCCCGTGTTGGGTGATGACGCTGATTTCAGTGATTTTTATTATTTAGTTCAGTGGTTGGCCTGCAGGGGTGTTTTTGGAAATTCCAACCAACTTAAGTGAGTCTGCACTATTTAGGAGGGTTTCCAAGATGAATTAGGGATCTTTTTTGCCACACGAAGAATTGGAGGATTGAGAGAAGAAGCCTATGCAATTGGAGAAGAACGGAGAACTCTCATGAGCGGAAGCCATTGAAGATCAAAGTTCATCATCTCTATTGTAATGTCTTTATTTGATATCTTTGTAATTTCTTTGGATGATATGAGTAGCTAAACCCCCCAATGCTAGGGGGGTGTCCCTGATTAACATTTGTGATGATTTTGAATTCCGAATTTCAATAACATGTTTCTCTTTTACATTCAATTTAATGGTATAAGGTTTTTAATGCTTTCCTCGTCGGACCAACTGGATTGATTTATGACTGACAATTAGGATTAACCTCCATTGTTAGGGTTTTTATACCATTATATTATAGTAGATATCACCTAGGACTAGGGATACCCTATAGTAACCGGATTGTTCTTGATTATAATAATATTTGATTTGATCACTAATTTCGAAGGACTTTGGGATTAGGATTTCAATGTTCAAAAGTTTGCCCACTAAGGACTTAGGAGCAAATACCCTTAAGAACCGGTAATTGATAAGTTGAACTTTGTTAATGAAATAAGGGTTCAGAATTGTTACATGTTAATGCACACACCTACCCTGGCATGTTACTCATATTTGGCCAATTCAACCTTTTTAAGTTTATGTGCAATTTAATTTGTAATCACAAAAACCAAAACCCCAAGGCTTTTTGTTTAATTGAAGTGCGACTAACTCTATAATCTCACGCAGTCCTTGAGATCGATATTCGGGGAATTTTCCCTTTATTACTACAGAGGCAAAATAGTACACTTGCTATTTTACCGATCACCTAAGCGTGGGAATTATCCTTAAGACCAGGGGAGACTTGCATCGCCTACGAGTCTTATTGATAATTCCACTCAGAGTGGGTTGAATATCCGGAAATGTCCAAAACGAGGCTTGACTTTGTTGAGGGCAGGACTTGGTATTTGGCTGATCTCTCTGAGAACCTACCCCTAAAACTCGAACCTCATGGGCAAATGAGTTGTTCTAAAATCCAAAGAGACAAAAAGTCTCGGAGGCTACGAACGGCCCCATGTGACCCTTCTAGAACATACCAATGGGAAGGGTAGACTCCCTAAACCGTTGCGTCGAACCTATGAACTTAGGGTTAAGTGCTTATTATATGTTTGCAATTTATGTACTACGAATATCTGTGTTTTAATTCTACAGGTCTTTCTACGCGTTCCCTAGCCCGTAGGGATGCTATTTCCAAGATCATGTCCTTCCCATGAAGGACAACTCCATTTATGCACGTCAATTGTTTGAGGAAGACCCTGGAAACTTCACTAGAGAAGCAAACTTTCGACACTCTGGGGATGTGGAGATAAGGGCAAGTCATGGAGACAACTCTGATGGGAAGTGACCAACTTGCTTGTGCAGGATGCATTCTGCTGGGGAAGTCCTTGACGGACACAAATCTTGCTGAGGAAAAACTCAGTGGGGAAGATGAATACTTCTGGATAATGGTCCACCGAGAAGATAAGGAATCCACTGGGGATAAGGAACTCGGCATAAGAAACTTTTGTTAAGACAACTCCAATGGGGAATAAGATGACTCTCCTAGGGAGAACAGGTCCATCTGTTGGGGAGAGAAACGCCCTTCTAAGGAAAATGAGGCATTCGGGCAAGGAACCTCATTAAGAGCTTACTGGGTGTAATGCGGTGAACTGACTTTTTGAAATGTGCGGATAGCAAGAGTCGCCACCGACTTTTATTTTATCCAAATTAATCAGAAAGGCTAAAAGAAACAGAAAAAACCTTTTTTAAAAAGATTTTGAGTTCAGGGGGTAATTTATGCAAAGGGAAGGTGTAAGGCACCCTTTGCATCCATGGTTTTCCATGGGCTCTTAATTGCTTTGCTCGTTTTTGAAAAGAAATGTAGAAGAAGTGAATACGGACTTTAGCTCGTAAATGAGCGTAGCCATTTTGAAGGTTTATGAGAAAGAATATGAAAAAGTTTTTAGCCAGAGCAAGACAATTAGGAGCAATTACCTTAATAATGTAGAAAATAGTTCTTTTAGCCTTTCAGGGTGAAAGGGTCTAACCATGCCATAAGAGGGCAGGAAGCCTTTCATTTGGAGGTTCAAGGGTCGTCGCAATATCATTCGCCATAAGACTGTCCCATGCCATAGAGAGGCAGGTAGTCTAAGGGAAGGATCAGAATAGCCTTTCGTAGGCAACCAGAGGATACCTCAGCCTTTTCGTAGGCAACTTTCGAGGGTCGAGGTCATATTGGTGTATCGAAGGCAGCATCATTAGGGTCTTATGACCTTTGCATAATCGAGGCAACATGGCTGAGGTATCCTTGTATTCGAGGGACATGGCTATTCTGCAAAAACACACACAAGGCAACAGCCAACAGGCAACAAGAGGGGTACCATAAAAAGTGCGCGTGGGTGCAACAATCACGTGATTCGATTCAGAAAATTATCTTGTAATTAATTATTCTATGTTCAATTTCAGGGTTATCACTCCCTAGGATTACTAACCACAGCAATTAATATTAACAGCATAATTAAAGCAATAACGGGGAAAGGGAAAAAGAAACCAGCGGGGGGAAAGGGAGAATGAAACCATCGAGGTTTGACAATAATTAAAGCAGAAAAGATAAAAGAGACTAGAGTTTAGGGTTACCGACTATTGAGCTTTGGCGGTTTAGCAAACCCTAAAAATTGGAAAAGGGAGAAATAAACAGAAAATAGAGGTGAGTGCATTATCGGTTCCAATGCAGGTATGGTTAACCCTAATCAATAAAAATAACAATAAAAGAAAAAGGGTAAAAGAAACTTAGCTTCGATTGATGAAGGTTGATAGTCGGAGGTTGCCTTGAGCATTGACTCTGACCATCTTAGAATTGATAGAAGATAATAATAGGAAGTGAGTGTAGAAGGAACTCATTGACATGGGGAATCAAACCCTAAAAATAAAATAAAAGGTAAAAGAAAAATTTAAATAAGAAAGAGATCGGGACTTAGCTTATGGCTTGACGTGGCGCGTAGTCGGAAAGCATTTGAAAAGTCAACCCTGAAAAAAGCACAGAAAAAGAACTATTTTCAGTGTAGGGTTAATTCTCGTAAACCCTAATTCGGGCGTAAGTTAACCCTGGTTAATAGAATAAATAAAATCAGATTAATTGTTGGTTTTCAACCCAATTAATTAAATCGGTGAGAATAAGGTTTCGATTAAAATAGTCTGACCCTAATATTTCTGGCCTGGGGATCGAACCCAGGCCCCCTCGCGCACTGACGTCCCAAACAAACCGTTACCACCTGGCCAAGTTGAGATTGGTGACAAATAGACAAACACAAACCATATTAAATAAAAACTTGATCCGTAAATGAATTCTAAAAAATTTCACGCGCCCAGCACTCTCATCTTCTTCGTGACCTTTTCTGCAACCAACAACGCTTTTAGGCCACGGTTTTGTTGCATGGTCTTAGCCTCCCTTCTTCAAAACCTGCAAATCCTCATCAAAAAATACCAAGTAGTAACCCAGATCGACCGCAAATGACGTTATGAGTCCATTGAACCCATCAATTTGCCCTGAAATTGCTCCTACACCAAATCCCTATTCAAGAAGCATAAAACCCTAACAATGGTATATTGTCATGCTTGCATCAAAACTTTAATTAAATCATTCAATCCTCATCTAAACATCAATATGAGCAAGAATACATGTTCAAATCTATTTGAAATTTATGTATGCATGAAATCGGAAATAAAAAATACAAAGAAAAAAAGTGACGAAACCAGAGTCGAAATCTTGCGTTTCAGAACGTGTTGCTTGCTTGTGAATGGCTGGGATGCGTCGGAGAGGATCGAGGAACGTGTTGGAGTGCTTGGTTTGGTGTGAAACGATCTCAAAACCCCTCTGCCATCTCTCTTGATTTCACGGTTTTTTTTAGTTCTTACAGAGCTTTCTTGTGGCCAAATCCTCTTTTTTTTTGCATCTGGAATCCTTCTGTTCTTATAGGAGACTGATTTAGGGTAATAATTTTGGACAAAATCTTCTTCAATCTTGAATTGCAAATTGGAAGGAATTTGATTTGTAATTATTTCCAAAATTGGTCAATTTTACTTCAATCTCTTATCAATCTTGTATGTCACGAAATTGCCTCTAATATATGATATTTTGATGATTGATATTGATTAGAATTAGATTCAAAACAATCTCTTTCATAAATCTTTGGTTTTTTTGTTAATTTTTATTGACTTTTAAATGAATAAAAATTCAAATAAAATCAATTAAATCAACTAAATTCGTGGCTATTGGATTTTGGACCTTGATATCATAAGAATGAAGATTGGGCCAAGAAAGATTGGGTTTCTTTGGAAAAAAATTCATTTTGGAGCCTTTTTATTTCACATTTTTCTCTCCAAATCGACCAACTTTGACAAGGCATATCTCCCTCAATTTTTAAGGTATGGAGGAGTTCTAGGACTTTTTAGAAACCTCGAGGTGTCTTCTATAAGCCACTTTGGAAGCTTTTTTCCATTTGAGGATTTTATCTTGATGATATTGGCTTTGACAAAAAACTGCTTTTGATTGACTTTCAAAAAGGACCTATAATATTTTGATCCATATCTCTCAAATGAAGCATTTTTAGACTTGGCTTGTGAGAGACAAATTTGTAGAGAATTCAATTTCCTTCACATTAAGCTTTTGGATGGAAAATTTTGGATGTTCCATGTGAGAGTTATGGCTGGTCAAAGTTCAATTTACTTTTCCTACACAAACCCTAATTTAGAAACTTTTTGATTTGTTGATTTTTGATCTTTCCTTGATCAAATGGTGAATGATACTTCAATATGAGGATCTTGACCAAAAATCAGGAGTTTTGACTTTACTTTGACCACAGTTGACTTTTAGGTTAACCTAGTCGACTATTGACTTTCTGAACAATTGAGAGACCAATCCTTTAAGCTAAGACTTGATACTTGTCATAGAGGTAATGTGGGATATTTTGAGCCATATGGGATGCCTTGGATCCATTGATTCAGTGATTTTCCTTTGAACAGACCAAACCCTAGTTTCTGAGCCTAGTTTAGGAGAGTTATCTTTGAGCTTTGTGTATTGATTTGAATTTGAATAGGAGAAATAGTATGGGCAAATTTTGGGGTATGACAGCTGCCCCTGTTCAATTTTCTTAAACCTGAAGATGTAGAATGGTTTGTATACTAGTCGGAACCTGAAGGTGGAAGAGGATTAAACACTAGAATACCCAGGAATTTGCCCTAGCTGATGATGAAGGGACTTTTGTCCGAGATGGGCTTGAAGATTCCATCCAAGTGTACAACGGGAATGGGCCTAAGGATGCCATCCAGTTGAGCATGCATTAGACTATGTGTGCAGTGTTTGGGAAGTAGTTGTTTGAATGTTGATCGTGTCATTACTGTTCGTAGTAGATGAATTAGATCTTTGAGAGTTGGTCGTGTCAGTACCGTTCGTAGTAACTGAATTAGACTTGGGAAATAGTTGATTGCATCCACACCGTTCGTGATGATGGAATTAAATCCTTGAAAGTTGATCGTGTCAGTACCGTTCGTAATACCTGAATTAGATCTTGGAAAGATGATCGTGTCTACACCGTTCGTGATGATAGAATTAGATTCTTTAAAGGTCGATCGTGTCAGCACCGTTCGTAGTAACCGAATTAGATCTTGGGGAGATAATCGTGTCTACATCGTTCGTGATGATAGAATTAGATTCTCTTGTCGTGTCAGCACCGTTCGTAGTAACTGAATTAGACTGAGGAGGATAATCGATTGTGTCCACACCGTTCATGATGATGAAATTAGATCTCTGACCGTGTCAGTACCGTTCGTAGTAACCGAATTAGATCTTTGAAAATGATCGTGTCACCACCGTTCGTAGTAAATGAATTAGATCTTGGAAGATGATCTTGTCAGTACCGTTCGTAGTAGCTGAATTAGATCTTTGAAAATGATCGTGTCATCACCGTTCGTGGTGAATGAATTAGATCTTCGAGTGTTGACCGTGTCAGTACCATTCGTAGTAGCTGAATTAGATCCTGGAAAGTTGGAGATTTTGTTCATTTGTCTGTACCTGTATTCTGCAATAGGTGTAGCAATTTATATAATGTCATGATGCATGTGTTATGTAGTGAGTCCCTCAAAATAAATGAGAAACGTTGTGTGTTATGTATGAGTTTATTATGAGGTAATGTATGAAATGTATGAATATGTTTATGACATATGATATATGAATATGATTTATGTTGTCTTGATTGAGAAAATAAATCTCTATGTCTTTGTGATTTTATTGTCTGATCTTGTCTTGAAGATGCTCAGCTGGGGATTTATAGTTTCTGCTTGGGGATGATCAGTAACTTGATGTACCCTGATTGGGGATAAAGATATTAATAAACCATGTTGAAGAAGAGCAAAGTGTTGGAGAACCGGCAGTGTTGAAGATGTAAACCTTGTTGAGGAGATATGTCTTTGTTGGACGAGTATGTTTAAAGATATCTTCTTGAGGATTGCTCTATGGGGATATGATCTTGTGAAATCGGAATTGCGGGAAGACATAGATGCCATGAATATTGCCCTCAATATTATAGTAATTACCATTCCTGGATTTGATTAGGACGCGTCATTGAGTATTGATCAAGATGTCAAACTGGACTTGTATAGATTTGCCTCTACTAGTAGGAACTTTGGAAAGATTCGCCTCGTGAGGACTTTATGAGATGTGCACTATGGGCAACATGCCCCTAATACTTAGTATGGTGCCCCTGACTGATCGGGAAATAGTTTGAAATCCACTTGTGACGTATGCCTTTGACTTTTTGGCATTTGAGAGATTCTTCGAATCTTGACTTGATTGCCCCAGATTGTTTGGACAAAACACGTCATGCCCCTTGTATACGCAGGAGACGTTGCTTCTGGAGTGATCTTGTGTATCGGGATAACTGTTAATCATTAGTTGTACCCTGTACAAATTCTTTCTGTTGCTAACACTTGAAATTATGTAGCAGAATATGTTTAATAATGAATTCATGAGATGCAATGCATACGTTTGTCTTGAGTTTTTTGAAAAACGTTTAAAACAGGAGATGTAAAAGCGTGATATTTGTAAAAACATGATATTTGTAACAATGTGATGTTTGTAAAAACGTGATATCAACTCGGCATTTGTGGTAAACTTTAAGGAGTCAGGATACCTTTTTGGTGACAGTATGCTTTCGAACTAACCATGCTTCAATTAGGACTTTCAAGGGTTGTAACGTGGCTTGGTTCACGGTTTAAGAAACAAAGGATAAAGGCTCAAATTTTATTTGTACCTACCCCTCTTCGTGATGATCTTCAGTCCTAAGCTCAGTTGATTCAACTTATGCATTCAGGTTCCAAGAGACTTTTGGATTTGCACCTTTGATAATGACGATGGTTTACAAGCAAAGAGAACTTTTGAGATGGCACTTACTTCTTCCTTTTGGTGGTCACAACGTTGTGTTGTTTAGGAATTTATGGACTTCTCTTTTTTCCATCTTTTTGATATCCCTAACTTTTGCCTGAACTGTCTATTTTGAGCTTACAGTCAGCGAGATGCCTTGATTTTTGCCTAAGTCATCTTTTTGATTTTTGACTTAGCAGGCTTTTCTTTGTATATATGTTTTTTTTTATTTTTTTCTTTTTGAAAGATATTGACTGCCTTGCTTAATGATTGATGAACCATCATTGGCTTTTGATTGACATCTCCAACACTTCTTTGGTGTGTGCGGATGAACGCTTGTGATTGAAACCTTTGTTGAAAGGTGTACTGAATGATTCTCTTAAAATACAATGCACAGCCAAATTAACTGAGAACTACCCTGCCCCAGTTATGATCAAGGGTTTTAATTAGTACAAGAAAGAAACTTCTACTTCTTAGGCTCAATGGGGTTGACGAGGGATTATCATCCTTATATCTCTACTGTTTAGGAATTGAAACAATGCCTATACATCGTCAGCATAGTCTGTTCAAAAACGTCACTGTATGAGGTTGCGGTATCGTTTTCGTCATCCTCCCTAAAAAGGCTGGCAGCTTAGCAGGGGTTGAATATCACAAAACATATGCAAAGTGAAGACACAATTTTAAAATGAGTGATAGCAAAATAATTTATTCAAGACAAACATATGCAATGCACTGATGATGATTATTAAAGAAAATAATGTCTATCATAAGTCAAATGTTTAAACAAACAGGAAAGAAATTGCAAGCTGAAAGTAAAACTAATGATCTTAAAGTCCATCCTTCTAGACATTAATTAGTCTTGTCGTGATTAGGCATGGGAGCAGTGATCACTACAGGAATCTTTGGATGGTTGAATTCAATTTTATCAGCATCGATCATGTCTTGGATCTTATTCTTCAATGTCCAGCAATCATTCGTATCATGTCCAGGGCTATTGGAATGATATGCGCACCTCGCATTGGGTTTATAGCCAGTAGCAGAAGTGTTGGGCTTCGCCGGAGGATCCCTTACAGCAATCAAGTTTGCCTTCAGCAGATGTTGCAATACCTGAGCCAGCAACATATTGATCATTGTAAACTGACGCCTCGGTGCATCTGACTTGTGTCTTTGTTGTGGAACTAGTGTAGAGATCAGCATTGTCCCCACAGATTGGTTGTGTTCATTGCGACCTTTCCAATTGTACAGAGCATTAGTCAGGTGAGGTTCCTTAGGTGAGTGGAATTCAATGGTCTTGTCGTCGATTAAATCTTGGATCTTATTCTTCAACAGCCAGCAATCATTAGTGTCATGTCCAATGCTGTCGAAGTGATAAGCACATCTTGCATTAGGGTTATACTGATGAGACAAAGTGTTAGGATTCCGAGGAGGATCCCTCAAAGTAATTAGTCCTCTCTTCAGCATCTGTTGCAACGTTTCAGCCAAAGTCGTGTTGATCCTTGTGAATTGTCTTTTAGGTGCGTTATGTTTATGTTGATTCCTCTCCTTCTCTATCAGAAGTGCCTTCAATTCTTCTTGCCCCTTGGCTAAGTTAAGGATCAAAGCTCGGAATTCAACATTCTGAGCATGGAGATTCTTGACAGATTGTTCGAGATCCATTTTCTTGCTGAAATAAACAGCGAGGAAGGATGAGAAATCCATCATAGGAAACCTGTTATGCGATGTTTATGAATGCAAATGAAATGTTTTCATGGATCTTTGGGAATTTAGTTAGCAACATTAGAAATGATTTGGTCGCATCTTCGTTTGAAGAAATCTGAACTTTGTCTTTGAACGTCTTTCTTTGAGAATCAAGCTCACCATATCGAGTGGGTCATCGCCTTTGATTCGGGATACTTCTGAATTTGAAGATACATGGCTAGAGGAAAATAAATCCTCTTGCCCCTTGATAGGTACTGAGTCTCTGAATTGGAAGGTATGTGGCCAGAGGAAAGTAAATCCTCTTGCCCCTTGATAGGAATTTAGTCCTTGATAAGAGTACCTGAAATTGTGCGTCCTAAATCCCTAAGATCCTTGAAAGGGTTAGTTAACTATGTTATGCTTATGATGCCATGATGTCATGATGTTATGCGAATGCAGTTTATTAGACTTAGTGTGAAATAGTAAGGACAAACAGGTCCTTTCAACAAAACCTGCGAGGAAATGAAGGTTAGTGGCAAACACAAACAAGTCACACAAGTCACGCAAGTCACACAAGTCACACAATTTTGCCTTATGGTTAGGCTTGCACGTGGTCCAAAGGTATGTACCCTCCCCCTGAAGTTTAGTTAGTTCAAACCTGTCCTATATAAAGATCAGGTTCTAGGGAGCTCATATCATTGACCTTTCTCGAAGGCGCTTATCTCAGTTCGGCAATCGAATCGCCAACCGAAAAGGTCCTGAAATTCCAGTCCATATGAGTGTAGCTTCGAGTATCAACCAACTTTAGTCGGAACCAAAGCCAGCCATCTCGCTACTTTCTAATAGGCCAAAGTCAAGTTCGACTAAGGTTCTAAGGGCAAATTAGTGCTTAATGACACCACGCGGCAGCCAAGCATTTCCTCAGGTCGGGTCCCAAG
This sequence comes from Vicia villosa, assembly GCF_029867415.1. Lineage (NCBI taxonomy): Eukaryota > Viridiplantae > Streptophyta > Magnoliopsida > Fabales > Fabaceae > Vicia > Vicia villosa. The sequence goes on from NW_026705228.1 coordinate 633,595, forward strand.
GAACACCAGGACAAACCAATGTGTCACACTGATGGCCATCAGATCAACCATATCAGTATATGCTGTGCAGTCTCCTTAATCTCATGCCATTTACCTAAAGTACTCAGATCCGGGTTAGGATCTTTCACACAGCAAAATACCCAAAACAGCCCTGCAAAAATAAAGCAAACAAAGCAAACAATAGAAAACATTTAAGTGATTCCTAAACTTTTAAGGTAACCCCTCTTTTTAATCAAAAATCCCCAGCAGAGTCGCCAGTTCTGTAATACGGTGAACTGACTTTTTGAAATGTGCGGATAGCAAGAGTCGCCACCGACTTTTATTTTATCCAAATTAATCAGAAAGGCTAAAAGAAACAGAAAAAACCTTTTTTAAAAAGATTTTGAGCTTGGGGGGTAACTTATGCAAAGGGAAGGTGTAAGGCACCCCTTGCATCCATGGTTTTCCATGGGCTCTTAATTGCTTTGCTCGTTTTTGAAAAGAAATGTAAAAGAAGTGAAAAGTCAACCCTGAAAAAAGCACAGAAAAAGAACTATTTTCAGTGTAGGGTTAATTCTCGTAAACCCTAATTCGGGCGTAAGTTAACCCTGGTTAATAGAATAAATAAAATCAGATTAATTGTTGGTTTTCAACCCAATTAATTAAATCGGTGAGAATAAGGTTTCGATTAAAATAGTCTGACCCTAATATTTTTAGTCAATTAATAAAAATCTTTATACTTAATTAAATAATTTAAACAAATTAAATTAATTTAAAACAATGACAATAAAATTATCCAACAATAATTAAAATAAATAAATATATTTTTTGTTTTATGAAGAACAAGAAAACTAGCAACAAATTTAATTGGAGAGACAAAAAATAAAATATAAACAAATAAATAAATAAATTGCACAATTAAAACAAAAGAATTAAAGAAAATTCTTAGCTGTAATCTAGTGTTGCACGCCTCTAAAGGTATATGGTGAGGAATCATCCCTGGAGCGTTGGATCTGGTTTAGCCCTGATCTGAGGGCTGATAGCGTGAGATCCCACCATAGGCTTGCGCTGGATGTGTGTATGTGACCCTGTAGAAACAAAAGTGTAAAAAATACTATGTCTGGCCTGGGGATCGAACCCAGGCCCCCTCGCGCGCTGACGTCCCAAACAAACCGTTACCGCCTGGCCAAGTTGAGATTGGTGACAAATAGATAAACACAAACCATATTAAATAAAAACTTGATCCGTAAATGAATTTTAAAAAATTTCACGCGCCCAGCACTCTCATCTTCTTCGTGACCTTTTCTGCAACCAACAACGCTTTTAGGCCACAGTTTTGTTGCGTGGTCTTAGCCTCCCTTCTTCAAAACCTGCAAATCCTCATCAAAAAATACCAAGTAGTAACCCAGATCGACCGCAAATGAAGTTATGAGTCCATTGAACCCATCAATTTGCCCTGAAATTGCTCCTACACCAAATCCCTATTCAAGAAGCATAAAACCCTAACAATGGTATATTGTCATGCTTGCATCAAAACTTTAATTAAATCATTCAATCCTCATCTAAACATCAATATGAGCAAGAATACATGTTCAAATCTAATTGAAATTTATGTATGCATGAAATCAGAAATAAAAAATACGAAGAAAAAAAGTGACGAAACCAGAGTCGAAATCTTGCGTTTCAGAACGTGTTGCTTGCTTGTGAATGGCTGGGATGCGTCGGAGAGGATCGAGGAACGTGTTGGAGTGCTTGGTTTGGCCTGAAACGATCTCAAAACCCCTCTGCCATCTCTCTTGATTTCACGGTTTTTTTAGTTCTTACAGAGCTTTCTTGCGGCCAAATCCTCTTTTTTTTGCATCTGGAATCCTCCTGTTCTTATAGGAGACTGATTTAGGGTAATAATTTTGGACAAAATCTTCTTCAATCTTGAATTGCAAATTGGAAGGAATTTGATTTGTAATTATTTCCAAAATTGGTCAATTTTACTTCAATCTCTTATCAATCTTGTATGTCACGAAATTGCCTCTAATATATTATATTTTGATGATTGATATTGATTAGAATTAGATTCAAAACAATCTCTTTCATAAATCTTTGGTTTTTTTGTTAATTTTTATTGACTTTTAAATGAATAAAAATTCAAATAAAATCAATTAAATCAACTAAATTCGTGGCTATTGGATTTTGGACCTTGGATATCATAAGAATGAAGATTGGGTTTCTTTGGAAAAAAAATTCATTTTGGAGCCTTTTTATTTCACATTTTTCTCTCCAAATCGACCAACTTTGACAAGGCATATCTCCCTCAATTTTTAAGGTATGGAGGAGTTCTAGGACTTTTTAGAAACCTCAAGGTGTCTTCTATAAGCCACTTTGGAAGCTTTTTTCCATTTGAGGATTTTATCTTGATGATATTGGCTTTGACAAAAAACTGCTTTTGATTGACTTTCAAAAAGGACCTATAATCTTTTGATCCATATCTCTCAAATGAAGCATTTTTAGACTTGGCTTGTGAGAGACAAATTTGTAGAGAATTCAATTTCCTTCAAATTGAGCTTTGGATGGAAAATTTTGGATGTCCCATGTGAGAGTTATGGCTGGTCAAAGTTCAGTTGACTTTTCCTACACAAACCCTAATTTAGAAACTTTTTGATTTGTTGATTTTTGATCTTTCCTTGATCAAATGGTGAATGATACTTCAATATGAGGATCTTGACAAAAAATCAAGATTTTTGACTTTACTTTGACCACAGTTGACTTTTAGGTTAACCTAGTCGACTATTGACTTTCTGAACAATTGAGAGACCAATCCTTTAAGCTAAGACTTGATACTTGTCATAGAGGTAATGTGGGATATTTTGAGCCATATGGGATGCCTTGGAGCCATTGATTCAGTGATTTTCCTTTGAACAAACCAAACCCTAGTTTCTGAGCCTAGTTTAGGAGAGTTGTCTTTGAGCTTTGTGTATTGATTTGAATTTGAATAGGAGAAATAGTATGAGAAAATTTTGGGGTATGACACTGGGGAATCAGATACCATTCCATCATGATTCAACTGGGGAGAAGACATTCCACTGGGGAATAAGGCTTCTGAAGCATGGAAATTGCATCGAGATGTGCTTTTCTAAGGAGATGAGAATCTTGGAACAAAGAAAGCCTCATCTGGATGCACTCAGCTGGAGAATGAGGATTTTCCACTCGGTTAGATCCGTCGATGCGCTGATGCGGTGCACTCGAAAAGATGTACCTGCGAGGTAAACAGATGAACATGCCCCAGGATATAGCATGACGTCCACGGGGTTTCCTCACATGGAAGAGGATAGTGATGCTCACCCACAATGGGCAAATGCAAGAGCAAACAGATTGTCAGACATCTGGGCTTGAAACTTTCCAAACAGGCAATGATAGGCAAGCAATGATTAGAACACCAAACAAGTATCGGTCGGAGCATCAAACAAGCATTGGTTCTTAAAGGGAATGCCACCAAGAAGTGGGCTTAATGGGTCAAGCAAGTGTTGACTTCACAGAGACCAAACAGAAATTAGCTTTCATAGTGTTATGCGTATTCGTATTGTTTGTAAGAATGCCAACAAGTATTGGACTTTCAGCTTCTAACTGCTAAGGATGACGACCTTGGCAGTTCTCAAGTTCATAAGTTGTTTAGCTCAATCCCGAACTTTAAACTGGACACCTCCTGATGAGGAAAGAATGCCACTGTATATTGCTTTGCCCCAACCTGTTAGGACTTTGAAGAAATTCATCTTTGAATAAATTCGTCTCGTTAGGACTTTTTGATATTCGTGCTATCATAGCCAACCTGCCCCAATATCATGAACTTTGAAACCGTGCCTCTGCATGGCCTGTGTTGGAGGTAGCTTCAGCTACGCTTGGGTGAATGCCGCTGATTGCTTAGCATTTTGAGAGATTCTTCGAATCTTGACCTGATTGCCTCAAATTGAGTGAAAACTTACTCGACATAGTATTCAAAGGCTTATGTGCTCCTTAGTGTGATCAAACATGAAATATTGCTGCCTCTGCTCAACGGAGTTCGGAAGACAACTTGTCCTTCGGGACGATAAAACTTTTCATTTGAAGTTCATGCTGGAAACTTTCCTGATGTTAAGCACGTGTTCATATGCAAAAAATGTTTATTATGAGAAATATAATTCTAATGCAAAGAGTATGTTTGTCTTGAAGTTTAAAGAAACTTTTTGAAAGGATGTCGTAACATCGAGTTTTTTATGAAAGAAAGATGGTGTGATACCAAATCAAGCGTTTAGCGGATCTCCTAGGAGTCAGTGTACCGTATTCTCGTTATTGTATGCATTCGAATTAACCCTGCTTCAATTAGGACTTTTGAGGGTTGTAACGTGGCCAGGTTCACGGTTTAAGAAAAAAAGATTTTTAGGCTCAAAATTATTTGGTGCCCACCCCCTTCATGATGTTCTTCAGTTCTATGTTCAGTTAACTCGATGCGAGCATTCATCCTTCAAGAGGATTTTGAGATGATTGAGGAGTCAATGAGGCGTTCGGACATGGCAGTCACTTTACCTTTTGTTTTTGGTGTCTGATCACACGACTTTGTTCTTTGGCGAGGATCTTTATTTTGTAATCCTTGTTTTTCGCTTTTGCTTTTTTTTTGTTTCCCTAACTTTTGCCTGGACAAATTTTTTAACTTTCGAGTTGGATGTCCAGCGGGATGCCCTGATTTTTGTCTAAGTCACATGCTTTCAACTTGCTGACTTAGCGGGCTTTTCTTCTTTTTTTCTTTTCTTTTTGATTCATTCTTTTCTTTTGAACAATTCGTGTGATCCTGAATCTCTGATTTGTTGGAAGTGCATAGTGACTGCCTGAGTCATTGATTGATGAAGAATTACCATTGTGGTATCGTCATTTTTGACCTCCTGATGTGAAGGATAAATCACAGCGGCTTTGATGTTGGTCTCGACCTCCTGATGTGAGGGATAAATTTGATGTCTCGACCTCCTGAGGTGAGGGATAGCCGTGGTAGATTTGACTTTCCTCAATCTTCTGAAGGATAGCCATTGTTTTGTCCTTGGATGCGCACTCCTGATGAGTTCCGAACGCTCGACCAGGTTAACTGAACACTACCCTGCCCCTGGGTTAAAAATAAGGGTTTTTCTGAATAGAAAAGAAACTTCTACTTCGAAGGCTCAGAGGGGTTATCGAGGGTTTCACTCCCTTATATCTCTAGTGTTTGGGGATTTGAAACAATGCCTGTACATCATCAACAGGGTTCTACTCAAAAGCATACCATTTGTGATTCTTGGTATTATGTTCATCATCCTCCCTACGGAGTTGTCATGCTTTATTAACAAGAGTTAGGTATCACAAAAAGCATAGAAAAACATATAAGAGCAAAAACAAATGGATTTTTTCAAGACAAACATATCCAATACATTATGATTATAGTTCAAAAATAAACAAGTTTTGCATGCAACAGTATTGAACAAAGCAAGAAAGCTTAAACATGAACATGCATGATGAATTAGGAATTGCCAATGTTGAGGAGATCCTCTCCGTATGGACTTATTGCTTCAGAAGATCCGTTGCGTCAAAGGAGAACTTCAATTCTAGCCTTCAGGTGCGAATGTGATAGCCTTTGTGTCAATCAGGTCTTGAACCTTGTCTTTGAATAGATGACAATCTTCAATCGGATAATCAGGTGCCCCAGCATGGAAAACACATCAAGCATTAGGATCTCTTCCTGCAGAACCCTTCAGATTACTTTTTGGAAGAAGATTTTGGCGAAGCCATACAGAAGTTGTAAGTGTTTAGCTTTTAGGGATTTGAGCTGTGCCAGTGGTGCAAAAACTCAAGATACAAGGCGTCTTTCTTATCCCTCGGCTGAGAGCCCCCAAAAATAGCGACTGGAGTTTGTGAATGCTTTAGGGATTTGAGCTGCCATCGATGCAAACTCAAGAACTCGGAGTCTTGCTTATCCCTCGGTCGGGAGCCCTAAATATAGTTGCTAAAACAGAAATCACCATCATGGATGGAGGACCTTTGTATTTCTATCGACGAACAACAATAACCTCTGCGCTTGGCCACCAAAGTCATTACTTGGAACACACAACGGTTGGTGTGAATGAAGCCTCTGGCAGTATAGGTTGCAAGTGATTCTCATGAGTTAACCCTCGAAGAAAACCAAACATTCTACTTGCGGCAGATGAACTGGAATTGATCGGTAGAAACCAATACGAATAAACTCAAACATCTCTGCATCGAGCAAGTCCTGGACTTTTTGTACCTCAACATCTTGTAAGGCTTGACATTATGATCAGGTGCCCCCAGAATGAAAAACATCGAGTATAGTCTTCAAAATCAGGAGAGCTATCTGTGGTGAGAAAGACCCAAGCACGAATCTTAAACAACTAAAATTCCATCAAGCACGGAAGCAACTGAACATAATGGCACTAGGATCACATCAACTTGTTTCTCATATTCTTTCTGTCTCTCGAGAATGAGAGGTATCCCTGCTGAAAACTTTTGATTATTGCTAAGCGGAAGATTCTGGCGAAGTCACACAGAATTTGTAAATGTTTTAGGGATTCGAGCAATGCAAATGGTGCAAGCTCAAGACAGAATGGTCTTGCTTATCCCTCGTTCGGGAGCCCCAGCAATTTCAAAGACTTGTAGATCTTGACATCACGACCAAGTGCCCCATAGTAGAACTCACACCTAGTGTCATCATCATCATGCAGAGAATCTGTAGACATCCGCACAGTACGGAGCTTAACCAGTTGCAAATAAAGCAAGCATGGAAGCCAATGAGCATAAGACATGATAATCAAATATATTTGTCTTTCCAGGCCTCTTTTGTTTTTGCTAAAAACATACCCCTTGAATCCATGAGAGAAAAGAGATTAGCCGCTGACGAGGAACTTTAGAAACTGCAAAATTGTGGAAGAGATCCACGAAGTGCTCCCTGGTTTGAACTTACAAAGAGTCCTTGAGCATGGGTCAATACTTGCATGTCTTCATAAACAGCCAAAACTGAGCTTTCTTCTTGGTAAAATCCCCACAAAGTTGTTCCATGACTCATCTTTGAGCACCAATTAAGAACAAGTCAAGTCTCTAAGTCTGGAGGGAGAATACCAAGTCTGAATAAGAAACCCTCGATCCTGAACACCTGTTATACATGAGATGTATGGGATGCATGATATGAATGCAAGGCCGTGTTCATTCAATTTCCAAGGAATTCTTGTGTTTTGATTTTTTAGCAAGCAAGAGATGGAAAAGCTTGATACGAGGCTTAAAGATATGATTCCTTGGAAATGGAAGGAACATGTATGCTATTTGTTTTTGTACATCATTTTCTCAAAAGTAAATATGCAATGATGCAAAATGATGGGAACCAATGTCTCCACAATACTGAATATAGTTGCACTGCCGCAAAATCACACTGCCCAGGTTCAAAGGTTTGGCGTAGTTTCAGAACAACAAGAACCAATTAACCTCCGATAGAACCACTCCTGTTGTACCATGTCTGAATAGAACCAAAAGTAACAGGATCAAAGCTCCGTCGTCGTTTCAGAATACCAAAATATTGAGCACATCGAGAACAGACCAAATAAAGGTCCGACCTCAAATCTGGAGAAGCAAATGGTATGTAGGAGCCAAGTTTTCCTGTTCCATCCCAAACCTCACGGGTATGTAGTCTAGACACAAACAGGATGTCCCTAATGGTCGCCCAGAATCCTTTAGTCGGACACCTTGCGATCTGCACTAAGGGTGCAGGGCAAAGGCATCGTCGAGAGAACTGAATCCGGGTTGTGGTGTCTCATGTCTCCTCATACGTGTCAAGTGCCACGCGATTCGACATGAGTATCCACTCTAGCCTAGGTGTATACTAGCCTGGGGATTGGGCCTTTATCTCACAGTATCAACCCACCCGCCAAAAAAACAAGCCACCACTGCGGCACAGTAATATATCCAGAATGCAAATGCATGCATACATAGAAAGCTAATCAGTAACACAAATGCAAATGCAATGCAAGAATATATACAATGATAAATGGCAAAGGAAACAACACACATCCACAAAAAAGAAAGCAGACAAAAGTTAGGATCGACTCACTAAGTCCGGACCTGCAATAGGTCGAGATGTCCCCAGTGAAGTCGCCAGCTGAAGCAACTGGAAAACTCATCGAAATAAAACAATGAAGTCGCCATCGAACATATATTTACCCTATGCTAAGGAATGGAAAATATCGAAGAAAACCAAACAAACAAGCACAGGTCTCAGAAAACAGGTAAGGGAGTCGGTTGCGCAAGGGGAAGGTACTAGCACCCCTCACGCCTGTGGTACTCCACAGTATCCACTTTTGCTAGTTTTTAATCTAAGGGTGTGTGTGTATCATGCGATGTGCTAAAGGAAACATGCAATGGAAGGATACTTAGGATAAAGGAAAAAGTTGAACAAAACAACAAAAAAAGAAAAGTTCGCTCGCTAGGGTGTTCGTACCCTGTGCCTGTAACACCCCCAACTCTATACTAAACAAATAAGGCATACATTTGCGTAAATCAGAGTAAAGAAGCATGCATCTCACGATGGCATTACACATATTTCAAAATAAAACAAACATTTTATCTTTAAACATACAATGGTCATTTCCAAATAACACGGGATTTAAAACAACATGCAAATCACAGCGGAATAATCATCTCATCAAATAAATGGTAAAGTCGAACGATTCCCATACATCATCCACCATATCTCAACATCTCGGCTCAAGGCCATTCATCAACAAAATAATGTATTCAAATACGAAATACAGTACAAGTAAACAAATATCTTATAACAACGAGTCATAAAATATAAACTCAACCCCATGTGTTAAATATGACCAGCGCACAAGTGACTACTTAGTCACGACACCTTACAAAGATCTAAATCTCTAAGCTAAGCCTCTTTCGAAGCATCACTATCCACGAAACCTGCACGTTACCAACAAAGGATAACATTCAAACAGAAGGGTGAGAATTCAACTTCTTATAGATAAACATAATATGGGAAATGTAAGACACAACAAGAATACATTTCAAGAATTCATCACTCTTCACATAAACATGCATCATATGCAATTAATCAAGATTCACATATTCATGTTATACTACTTATCTCATTCAATTCCACATGATCAAACATGATTTCTAACAATGTACATAATCATATTTCACCAACATGTGGATTCTAAGTACATATCATTTTCGACAACATTCACGAAGTAACAATTGAATTCAAACATAATCATATTCTAAATATATAAGTTATCATCACATAATCACATATACATGTGTCATACCCCAAAATTTGCCCATACTATTTCTCTTATACAAAGTCAAATCAGTACATAAAGCTCCAAGACACACTCCCCTATACAAGGCTCTGAAACTAGGGTTTGGTTCATTCAAAGGAAAATAAGTGAATCAATGGCTCCAAGGCATCTCATATGGTTCAATATATCTCACATAATCTCCATGACAAATATCAAGTCTCATCTCAAAGGATTGGTCGCTCAATTGTTCAAAAAGTCAACAGTCGACTAGGTTAACCTAAAAGTCAACTATGGTCAAAGTAAAGTCAAAGCTCCTGATTTTTTGTCAAGATCCTCACATTGAAGTATCATTCACCATTTGATCAAGAATTGATCATGGTTCATCAAGGAAAGATCAAAAAACAACAAATCAAGAAGTTTCTAAATTAGGGTTTTCATAGGAGAAAGTCAACTGAACTTTGACCAGCCATAACTCTCACATGGAACATCAGAAGTTTCTCATCCAAAGCTCAGTTTGAAGGAAATTGAATTCCCTACAAATTTGTGTCTCACATGCCAAGTCTAAAAATGCTTCATTTGAGAGATATGGACTAAAACATTATAGGTCCTTTTCAAAAGTCAACAAAAAGACACTTTTTTCAAAAGAACATATAAGGAGCATGGAAAATTATTTTGACATGGAACCAAAAACACTGGTTAGAGGACTCTCTAAGGTTTCTAAAAAGTCTTAAAACACTTCCATACCTAAAAAATTGAGAGAGATAGGCCTTGGCAAAGTTGGACCTTTTTAGAGGGAAAAATGTGAAGAAAAAAGATTCAAATTGAAGTATTTTACAAAGGAGCCCAACTTTTTATGGCCCATTCTTGATCCACAAGTCATCCAAGGCCCCAAACTTGCTTGCCACGAATTTTTGATTTTTTATTTGATTTTATATGATTTTTTATCATTTAAAAATGATATTTAATTTATATAAAATCATAGAAAATCAAATATTCAATTAAGGATCCTATTCCAATTACAATCAATCACTATAATGTTCCAGATTTAACACAAAATTCGTGCAAGAGGAGATTGAAGGCAAAAATATTGAAATTAGCCATAATTGGTAACTTTGAGATTAAATTTCCAATCAAATATTCAAGGCTTGATTCAAGAAGATTTGGTGAGGTTTTGTTGCCCTAATCCCACCACATATAAGTACATGTTCGTCCAGATGCAATGGGGTTGGTTTTTGGAGACGGATTGCGGCCTCTAGGTGTTCGGACAAGCTTCCAAAATTCAGTGAAAAGGAGGAATTCGATTCTGGTAATAGAGAACGTCTCAAAGAGTTTTGAAGATCACACAACACTCCTGGGAATAGCCTGAAGCGAACGCAACCCTTCCCTGGCCGTGTAGCATCAAGAACCGCCGCCCATACATTCACGGTTTAATGTTTTGTTTCTTACATCCAATTTCCATGATTTGTGCACACTGAATATAATTTGATTACATGTATGTGTTCATGGTGATTTGGCGAAACTTTATGCGTAGGTTGATTGTAGTTTGAGTACAGGTACACAAACCTGCCATGGCTAGGGTTTGTTGAGCTTCAGATTGGGGTTTCACGAAATAGCCAAAATTAAACCAAGCCAAGGGCACTGTTGAGTTTAGAAGACAAATCGCAATCGATCCATGCTTCTTAATTGAATTTATATTATGTTTCCATGATTTTCTAGTTTTGCAGAGGTAGCTTCCAAAAATATTCCAAGCTAAACGGAGGCAAAGTCGTGGCTGAATATCCAGTCCCTTTGAGGAAGACGACGCATCCTGGGCGCGGGTTCCAGGTTTTTAAATTCTGAATTAAATGGTTTTATTTATATATATATTAATGTTTGTCTAATTAGCAGCAACTGAGAAGTGGTCTGTTGGTAGCGCGTGCGTTTGTCCTTCATCCTCCATGGCGCCGGTTCGAGCCCTGGTGATGGAATGTTTTTTTTGGGTTAATTCGTGTGCTATAGGGTGTCCTCTGATCCAGTACTGCGCGTCTCCGCATGTGCACGATGTGCCTTCACATCTCTACCATTGGATCAGCGCCAGTGTACCATGCTTGCAAGACCACCATGCACCTCCATCAGTAGACTACACCAGATTAGAAGTTAAGATTTCTACTTTCTTTTATTTTATCCTTTTTAATAATAAAACCCTTTTTAAACTCTATTTTCTTTATAAAATTATTTTGATAATGCTCATTTTAATTAAATAATTTGAATAAGTTTTAATAATAATTTTTATGTGATTAAATGATTAAATTAACTGTTTAACTAGGTTAATATTTTTATTTGATAAAAAAATAAATATTAGAGTTAGATTTTTAATCGAAGCCTTATTTTTTTACCAATTTAGTTAATTAGGTAAAATACCAATAATTAATTAAATTGAAATTATTTATTCTATTAATCATAATTCGTACCTTAATTAGGATTTACGAAGATCACTCCTACACTGAAAAGTATTTGTCTGTATCCTCTTCAGGTTTTATTTTCAGATGCCTTCCGATAACGCGCCACGTCAAGCCAAAAGCTAAGTCCTATTTCGTATTTATTTTAAATAATTGTTCTATTTTATTTTGGTTTTTTTATCAAATTAGGGTTAAATTTAATTGCCGTTGAATTAGCCATACACTCACTACCCCCTATTATTTCTTCTGTCAATTCTCAGATGGTCAGAGTCAATGCTCAAGGCCACCTCCGACTATCAACCTTCATCAAATTCAAAGCTAAGTTATTTATTCATTTATTTTAAATTTCTTTATCTTTTTATTTTTTAGGGTTAGCTTTGTTCGCCTCCGAACCGATAATGCACTCACCCTATTTTTGTTTGCCATTTTTCCCACCTTTTCAGGGTTTGTCAAATTGCCAAAGCTACGAATGTTGGTAACCCTAAACCCTGATCTTGATTATTACTTGTGTTAAATCTATTTGCTTTATTTTATCCCGCTGGTTTCAATTCCCCTCTCCTCCGCTGGTTGCAATTTCCCTTCCCCGTTATTGTTACTTTAATTGCTAATATTAGTTGTCGTGGTTAGTAATTTTAGGGAGTGCAACTCTGAATTGAATTAGAATCGCCTAATTACAAGATAATATAATTGAATATAATCACGTGATTGCTGCACCCACGCACTCTTTTGGGGTAACCTCTCTGTTGCCTTGTTTCCTGTTGCCTTTGTTTTTTTTTGCAGAATAGCCATGTCCCTCGAATTCGAGGATACCTCAACTCTGTTGCCTCGATGCAAATAAAAGTCATAAGTCCCTAAAATGATGCTGCTGTCGGTACACGAATATGACTTCGACCCTCGAAAGTTGCCTACGAAAGGTTGAGGTATCCTCTGGTTGCCTAAACGAAAGGCTATTCTGATCCTTCCCTTAGACTACCTGCCTCTCTATGGCATGGGTCAGTCTTATGGCGAACGATAATGCGATGACCCGTTTACCTCCAAACGAAAGGCTTCCTGCCCTCTCATGGCATGGATAGACCCTTTCATCCTGAAAGGCTAAAAGAAACCTATCATCTAAGTTTAAGGTAATTGCTCCTAATTGCCTTTCTCTGGCTAAAACTGTTTTTTCATATTCTATCTCATAAATCTTCAAAAGGGCTACGCTCATTTACGAGCTAAAGTCCCTATTCTTTCTCTTCTACATTTCTGAAAAACGAGCAAAGCAATTAAGAGCCCATGGAAAACCATGGATGCAAAGGGTGCCTTACACCTTCCCTTTGCATAAATTACCCCTCGAACCCGTTTTCTTTTAAAAAGGTTTTTTCCTGTTTCTTTTAGCCTTTCTAACTTGTTTGGATAAAATAAAAGTCGGTGGTGACTCTTGCTTACCGCGACATTTTTCGATATAAAAGTCAGTTCACCGTATTACATCATGTTTTTTCCAAATATATAGTCATGTATAAGATTCACCGATATATCACAAGTATGAACATATATCACCAAATGCGCATATTTATCTCTATCCCATTTCACAAAACATCATAGAATATATTTACATCATTGGAATCGTATCATTAATACTACAAGTATACATGTAACCACCTCTCTTACACATGTATCATCCTCAATCAAACATGATTCACATATCCACACATATATACATATATCATTAGTACATATAAATTCACATCTACATCACATATATCACATTCATAACACAACAACTAATTCATATCAAATGAATCACAAATCCACATATATGCATATCCACCAACATCATTCCACACAATTCATATCACATAAATCACACCAACAACAACATTTCACACCGACACGTGCGACTCAAGTGTGACTCAATGCGATATGCATGTGGATCCCTCCGTTATCATTTTCGGTCACGCCGATTGCCACTCTCTACGGACAAGATAACCACCTCAAAGCCCCATACTCGTTAAGCTTTCAAACCCCATACTCGTTAGGTTTGGGACAAGCAAATAATCTTCGCAAGATTACCCGACATTGCCACTTTCAAAGACTCATGCTTGTGTACGTGTGCAACAAAACAAGACTCATGCATTTAAGACGATCTCTCTATCTCTTAAACTACACAATCACATCTTTACAACTTTGCACAACATTACACAACATGACTTTCAATCCAATATCACACATCAATTAGCATTTATCAATCAATCACATAGTTCATGACATTAACATCTCATAAGGCATCCATGAACATTAGTCATACAAGATTCATCCATAATATACACATATAACTACATGTTATTTTCAATTAACATCATAATTAAATTAAACAAATGCTAATCAACCCTACTATATCATGTAGAAAATCTCATTAGCTTCCCAACGCTTCGAACGGCGCATAAAACGGAGTTACGGATCAAAAGTTATGGTCTTTACAAAATCTGCTCAAAATTGAACCTCTAGGTCGACGCAAACTCAGTTAGGTCGACTCAAAACTCCTCTAGGTCGACCTAACAGAAGGAAAAATAGATTTTTGGCATTCTGGACTGTTTAGGTCGACTCAGGTTCTGCATAGGTCGACCCAGGCTGCGTGAAAACTCAGATTTCACCATTTTTCTTCCCTAATCCCCTCATACAACACCCATTAACCCATATACAATCCCTACATCAATTGAAAATGAATTTTGCACATATACAAGGTTCCTAAACATGTTCCTAACCATGGGTCATCCATACAACACATTGAACATGAACAAACCACAAAATCCAATTGATTTCACATAAACCCTATCATTTTCTAAATTCATGAAATGGAAGAATAGAAAGCATACACAACATTACCCAATCATATAAACCTATAAGAACTTGGATTCAAACCCTTACCTCTTGAATTTCTCCTTCTAACTTCAAGAAATCTACAATTCCTCTTCTCTTGTTCTTTCTCCTCTCTTCTCTTCTCTTCTTTTCCCCAAATTGTTATCTCTAAAACCCTAGTTTTCCTCTTCTTACTATATTTCTCTTAATGGGCTTAGTTATGTTATTACCCACCCATCCAATTATTATTTAGGCCCAATACATAGTATACTACTAATAACCTAATTAAACCATAAAACACAACTATGCATATAATTAGATATTTCAATTAATTAGTAATACCGCATAATAATTAAATAAACAAATAATTAATAAAACACACAAATAAGCTAATAAATAAAATATCTAATAAAATCGGGCTGTTACAGTGCCTACGTACCTCCAACGTGCAATGGAGAAATCAGAGCACCGTAGTTCGGCTTAAAAGTTTCTGTTTCTATCTCGATTCGCGTCTCCTAGAGAAACGAAACCAAGAATCCTAAGGGAGCATGCAAACAAGGAGCATCACAAAGATCCTAGCATACATGACATGTAAACATGCATCATAATTAAAAACAGGCGAACATTCATCGCAAATAGAAAATAGACATGTAACAGGCATACACGAAAAGTGTGAACAAGTATCACGAATAAAAATGCGAACAGACATCGCAAACAACATGTAACAGGTATACATGTGCATATGTGTGAACAAGCATCACAAAGATATCATACTAACAGGCATAGCAGATACAAAGATAGTGAACAAACATCACAAAGATATCATACGATCAGGCATCGCAGATAAGAAGATAGTGAACAAGCATCACAAAGATATCATACTAACAGGCATAGCAGATACAAAGATAGTGAAAAAGCATCACAACCATATGGCCTATGATCGAGCTCCGCTCGATAATCAAGCAAACTACTGAAGTAGTGATCAAACAAATGCATAACAATGGCACACAAACAAGCCCGCTCGTAAAGCAAACAAACTATTGGCACTGGCCAAGTAGTAGAAAAGCGGTCCCGCCATAGCCAAGGGGAGTGGATCACCCGAGTCAACCAAGCATTAGACCTCGCGAAAATGATTGGGCCATAGACAAGAGGAGCGGGTCCCTCTCAGCAACCAAGCCGTCCCAGATCTGAAAGGAAAACGGTGCGTGCATACACCGAGCATCAACGTCGAGCGACGCGAGCTATAGGAAATGCGAAGGTCCGATTGCATGAACCCTTTTCCTGACATACTCGATAACAAGATCTTGTGCTAGTTCAGAAGCGAACCACGCGTAGCGTGCGCATACTGAACGGACTCGATGAGACTGGGCGGGGATTGATTGCTAACCCTTTCCACATGCCTTTCATGAGGACTTAACGAAGTGCCATGTAGGTCTTATTACACCGTGACTCCCTGCCGCAAAGCACAAATATAAACACACCAACAAAAACAGAGCTTCTTTCGAGGGCTTGGCCAAATGAATGTCTAGGTCCTACTTCTCATGTTAAGAATGATGCTGCATGCCTACCCTGCTTCTCATGGCATCATATGGTGCGCGAAAGAGTAAAAGGGACAAGGGGACAATACCGAACGGATAGCAAATCCGCAATGAGCTAGCAAGCGTAAGCAAAGAAGTCCGGAATACTTCGCGTAAGCTAGCATCAAGCAAAGTTAGAAAGCATCGTCGTGAAAATAAACCACGAGCGACATGTGGTGCATATCAGACACAACCACATAAGTAACCTGCAAGAGAAACACATGCCAGACAATACAAGAATATACATCTCAATAAATGAGAGACTAGATGAATCCCGTCGAGATTAAGTGTGTGTCCTACAAATAAAGTGGAGCACGACGCAAATCAAGTCGCACTAGAAGCGAATTCGTGTTCCACAAATAAAGTGGAACACAAAGCAATCGAATCACAATCGAAGGCTATCTCAAAGTACCTCGCATATCTCAGCAAACAAATCAGTAGTAACAAGGAAATGCGAACAAAGTCGCATAATCGAATTGCTAAACCAAAATAGAAGTGAAATTCTAATTAAATTCTAAACAAAATCTAAAATGAGAAAATTATTTTTTTTATGACATTTTCATCTAAGAAATAGAACTAACTATGTAACAAAACAATTAAATTCTAACAAGCAAAAGGCATCACATGTTTTTATTATCTTTTACCAATGCTAAAAAATCTAACAAATGTAATTGTTTTTGTGTTGTTTTATCTAGAAATAAAGAATAAAACTAAGAGTTCTATTTGTTTTTATTATACTAAAAATAATGGCAAACAAACCAATTAAAAAAACCACATCTAATATGTAAAACTATGCACACAGGGGGGTGAAAGTATGAAATCAAGGTGCATTCTGGGTGAAGGGCGCATGGTCCAGGAGTTAGGCCCAAGGGAAAGCTGTTTTTGTTCATGTTTCTCTTCTGCCAAAAAAAACTAAGTATGATGCTGGGCTTAAGGGGGTGGGACAGGAATTTCGTGTGGTGAGGCCCAATACATTTGGCTTTAGTCCAAATTTCAGATTATGATCCAAATCAGGTTTTCTAAATCGAATCCAATGATCAGATTTTTATTTTTTATATCATTTTTAAGTTAATCAACATGTTAATCACATTAGAATTGTATTAATTGCCAATCAAATCTTAACACCTAATTCAAATTAAATCTCACTAAAAAAATGCTAATCAGAAGAGTAAAAAGGGATTAGGGTTACTTTGGCTTGTGGCTTATCAGATTATCTCCTTCCTCTCTTCACGTCTGAGACCAACGGCGGCCTGACCTCTATCTTCGATCAAATCGCAGCGGCGCTCTCTCGATCTCGCTCTCATGTTGTTCGTCTCCGATTCTCTCTCAAAAAACTATAACAATGCCACGATAATCACAACACCGGTGGCTCTCGTTCCTCACCCTGATCGGAATCACCGTAAGTACCACCGTGACGATGCTCCGTTCATCACCACAAAGGTCATCCTCTCAATTCAACCTCTCTTATCTCTTTTGCAATCAATTCTGAATCCGTTGCGTTTGTAAACCGTTGAATGTGCCGGTAATGTTGACGTGTGGTTGCAGCGCTACAGGTTGAAGCTTATTGCGCGTTGAAGACGAAGTGTTGCGTTCTTGCAGAAACGATTTTGATAGTGAAGATCGAAGGAGATGATGATCGACGATGTTGAATGTTGTGTCGCAGCGAAGGTCGAATGGAGAAGATGATTTGTCGAAGCTTATTACATGAAAGTGATTGAAGAAGATTCGAGAAGTGATGAAGGTTTGAAGAATTGTGGAGAGGATTCAGGAAGAAGATCGAGAGTTCTTGAAGGTGGTTATGGATATTGAAGTGTGAAGAGTGTTCAAAAGTTTGTTGAGTCTTTTTTTTTATTGTTGGTGTATGAATCGGAGATAGAGTGTGAAGAGAAGGTTGATGATGATGAAGAAGATTGAATGGGAATTGTGATGAAGAAGATGAGAGAAAGATGATGAGAGAAAGACGATGAAGATGAATCGTGAATTGAGAGAGAGTTCCGAGAGTTTGTTACATCTGTTAGAAGTTTGTTATTTTTTTGGTGAGTTTTCAATTCTCAAAAATCTGTATGCTGCTCCCCTTCTGTTATGCCATTCTGATTTCTGTTAGATCTCTTTCTCCTTTACTGATTTTTTGTTGAACCGCTTTTGATATTGTTTTCAGGATTTGTCGGTTCAAGTTCGGTTTGATGCCGCTAGAAGCTTGTATGGCCTGAACCAATTTTCGCAGGGCAGTTCTTTTGTTGCAGCTATGACTTGTTGGAGAAGTGCAGGGTCAGTTTTGGAGCGCAGAGGGATAGGTTGGAAATTGGCAGGAGAATCGTTTAGCATAGGCCTTTTCTTTTGTATTTCAATTCATTTTGTAATGGATTTTGTATGGATGGATACGTAATATATTTGGACATTTTTTGTAATGAATATGGTTTTGGATAATTTTGTAATGAAACTTTGATAAACTTATGTCTTTGAAATTTGAATGAATGATATATGTCTTTTATGCTTGTAACTTGAATTCTAAGAAATCGCTCATATGCGCCGAATCTTGCCATCATGAAAAAACGTATGCTCTTGAACAATTTGAACTCATAGCATCAAGTAATTACCAATGAATCCACATCTTCACCTTAATGAAAATATGTCTTCAATTTAAACCCTAAGCAACTTGCACTTGAAACAACCAAACAATTTGAAAGAGCGAGGATGCATCGATTGTAATGAATTCTCAAGTCATATATCTTGTCTTGACAAAGGTACCTCCTCAACAAAGGACTTTAACCTAACCATAAGGCTTTGAGAACTCCTTTGATGAAGATAAAAATCGAAGCACATAAGAACACACTATGAAATCCAATGAATCCCAGTTGAATTAACGATTGCGCACACCGTGTATAATGGAACTCCTTATTATTTTTCTTGATTTTCGAACGATGAAATAAACGCCATCCGTAACTTATAGCACAGATAAAGAGGGAAAATTTTGGGGTGCAACAGGACTCTTTAGTACCATTGTTGTGGATTTTTGGTGCAGGTACGGGAAAACACCATGAATAAGGCACAAACGAAGCTTGCATTTGTTTTCGTACCTATATACGTTTTCTTATCAAAACGACTACGCCATCGTGTTCAGAGGATCTTGTATAGTCAAACCATGTCTTTTGTTTTCGTGCATGCATCGTTTTGGTTGTGTTTTGAGATTGCAGGAGATTCGAAGGAAAAATCCACAGGAAATTCTGTGGATGAATCCGCAGCAAAGTCCGCAAGGTTGGAGGAAGGAGACGATGATGTGGATGCTGACCCCTTGACCTTCTGCGTGTCTACGCGCCATTCACTAGTCAACCAGAGTTGATTCTCTCTCCTTCTTTAATTGGCAGCGCGTGAATACACTGAGACCCACGCTTGACTTTTGTTTTGTATTTCCCATTTGAATCATGTTTTATATATATTATTTGAGTTTCCATTCTATAAATGATTAAACATCCAGCGTGATTGGCAAAAGGGAATGGATTGAAGTCTGGGAAACCTGTGTTCAAACCCAGACGCAGACACTAATTTTTTAATAAATTGATGATTTCACATCCTGTGTTCCATTTCCCTGTACGCATACGACGCACCCTCATTCATGCACCATCAGATCACATCAAGACTAAATCTAACGCCCCAGGAGCTGCAGGCACACCATAGACATTCAGAGGTCTGCCACACTGGAGCGTACGCCAGTTTTTTTTATAATTTTTTTATTTTATAAAACCAATGCTTTTCTTTGTTTTTTTCTCTTTTAACTTAGATTTAATTATTTAATAACTAGTTTAGGTTAGAACTAAAGTATGTTTATTTAGGTAGAATTTTAGGAGTAATTAGATTAATTAGGGTTTAAACTTTCAATAAATAAATTAATTAATTGTTTTCTCAATAAGATTAATTTTTAAATAATTGATATTTGGTTCGATTATATTTAATAATTGCGCTGGTTATTAATATTTAATTAATTAAATAGTATATTAAAATAGGTTTATTTACTAAGGGTTTTAATCGATTCAATTGGTTACGATGATTAGTAATCTTCATAAATTCGTTATTTGTATTAATCAAACCCATCGATTACGATAATTAACGATAATTAAAATTCTTCATTAATTTATTAATCGTTTTAATCAAACCAATTGGTTGCGATGGTTAATAATAAAATAATTCGATTCCCAAAACAATTCAGGTAATTTAATAAAACACATCAATTTGCTAACGGTGATAATCAAATAAATCGATTAGAATAATTAGCAATTCCTATTTTATTTGTTAATTATGGTGATCAAACCTATTGATCATCGCGATTAATGGAACATATTACAATCAGGGTTGTACGCCACATTTAAACACACCTCTTTCACAAAACTACGAATTTCAAAACTGCGATAAGGTAATTCAAAATACCTTACAAACTACGAATTTCAAAACTGTGATAAGGTAATTCAAAATACCTTCAAACAACCTCATATTAATTCTAAGGCGTACAACCCTGCCCCGAACTACGTAGACTCTGATCCTCCATAAGGAGGTACGTAGGCACTTGGATAACCAAGGCGAGTCCCCTTCCCCAAAACCTCAATTAGGTTTAAATCTCACTTTTAACCCTATTCATTTTCTGTCATTAGCCATAAACCATAAACCTTGCCATAATACTCTTTCAAACCCTAAATGCAAACCTTAGGAAAGGGTTAAGGGTGCCTAACACCTTCCCTTGACCTGAATATAATAACTTACCCAGAATTCTCTAAAACTTCGTAGGGTTTCCTATTCGCCCTGGTAGAATAGGTGGCGACTCTAAAATTCTAATTTTTTAGGGCAGGTTGCTACAACAACGATCATGATTTTCTCTCGGTAGAATTTCCACGTTAAATTCTTGTGTTGTTTTTGTTTTCATATTTTTCTCTATACAATTCTATTCCTAACATAATTGACTCTTTCATAAATCTATTGAATAAAAGTTTTTAAATCATACACCGACCAGAGATAAAATAAGTGTCTTGGTCAATTTCTGATGGCCCTTCAGAATGAATTTGAGAACTCCATTTCCCAATGTTTATTAAGTTTTTAATGTATTATTGGTAGAATAAATCATACTCAAGCCTCACTCTAATTCAATTTCAAATAAAAGAACTCTATACACTCCTACATCTATTTTTGTCGCTCTTATTCACGAAGGACAATATTAAGGGAGAATTGTAGTTGGTATTGATGAATCATCTTTTTGCAAGGAAAAAGGTCTTCGGAAGTCATAATGTCCCAAATTGTTAAGAGAAAATAAGAATAGTTTTAATAGTCCACCATCCAACGTTGTTTCTACGAATCCTACTACCATTTGTTTTGGTTATGGTTATGTAAACTCATTTAAGACCACTTTTCAAATATCTGATATTATAGAGAAGCTCTAAAATATTCTTTCCATGTGTCATGTCTGCCTTCTTTCTTAAATGTCTCAAATTTTCTAGTATGTCAAGTATGTCTCCTTCCACATGGATCCTTGACTCAGAACACTACTATAAAAGAACCTGTTAAACAGATTTTACCCTAATGTTAACTTATATGTTGCCGCCCCAAAGTAGTACGTATCATTCTTTGTGATGTATTGCAAGACAATTTTTTTTAATGTTCTTCTATCCTTGAACAAAACATTTTTTTAGCCCTTGCAATCTATCTCACATAATGGTGTTGATGTTGTTCTTGTATTTATGGAACAACCCTTAGTTAAAGAAGGGAGCTCAACCTTTGAAAAGTAATCAGTTGATAGATTGCAAGTGCAAAAAATCATTCTTGTTTCAACTTAAGCAAAGAAGTGAGCTGCTTAACCTTGGAAAAGTTATACAAAAAAGGGAGTTTAACCTTTGAAAAGATATATGCAACAAAATCTGGAATTGCATCGATGAATCTGGGATTTTTTAATATTCTATGTAAATAATGTAATATTTTAAAAAATAGATATCATTCACCTCGGTTTTAGAATATAAAATATGTTTCCTCACTTCTTCTTTTTTTTTTAATCGAGAGAATATGTTTCACCACTACAACAACGAATTTATACCCTACATTCCTTAAGGAACAACGCTCAAGATATTGTCAAGACATCAATCCACAACAAACTATCTACATCCACCACTATATATCTTTCTTGTGAAAGCATTTTCCTTGATAACATTTGCTCAAGATAATGAAACTTTGAAACTTAAAAAATCTTGGAAAAGTTCTCAATGATGGAAAGCAAGTGCAGAAAATAATTTGTGCTTCAATTTAAATAAAGAAGAGATATCAACCTTTGAATAACTTATTAAAAGTTTTATCCAGTCAAACTATTGAACTTCAAAATACTGCACACAAATGATATGCACATTCTTTTTCAACATGATCTAGATTAAAGAAAAATATTTTGTTCCCCAAGAACAACATCTACTATGATAATACTGCATTTGTTGTAATAATGTAATTTAATATTCGGTGTAAATAATGTAATGTTAAAAAAAACTACTACATCTTTTACCCTGGTTTTTGTCAAAAACCGAGGGAATAATTTTGGCGTGATAACTAAGAAGGTTGATCATCTTCCTTAAACAAATTTGTGCCGTCCAATTCATGAGTGTCAACGCTCAAGACACTTCCATTAGTGATCCGAAAATATTTGAGCTGAAAATCATGTATTTGAATATTGATTTTAATTATCTTACCCTTTTTTTTTATCAGAAGCAAATGCATGCAAGACCCGTATAGAATACTCTTGCACCCAACATTTGATCTTCCCCAAAATTCAATAATTTGAAGATCTAAACTTTAGATCTTTTGGGAATTTTACTTTTATCTAGAGCCCTATGGAATTTGATTTTTATTTTTATTTTTTATTTTAATATTCTGTGTAAATAATGTAACAGTTTTAAATAAATAAATAAATAATATTACCCCTCAATTTTCTAAATAAACTGAGATATTAAATACGCTAGTTTTAAAAATAATAAAAGTGATGCTGCTTGGGTTTGAACTCATGTGCATATAACTTTACCCTTTGGTTTTAAAATCACCAAGGTGTTAAGTGGCAGCTTTTTATGACGCCCTTTGTTACCTCGATTCTTTAGTCAATGTTAAATGCATTTCGCGTTCGAGGTGTTTTGTGTTTTATGTAGTAGTGGAAATATCACATCATATGTCATATGATAATAAATCAGTTGTCTTTAAATATTGCTTCATATATGTTGGTGATGACTGCTTATGGAACTCATATGCCATTAGCAGGCATTGCTTATGTCTCCACAACTAATATGTCATTTTCTAATGTTTGTCATATTCCTAACATTACTTTGAGTCTTGCTTGTATTTTCCAGTTGTATGAATTATGATTATTATGTTACATTTTCTTCCACTTCCTGTTGGGTGCAAGATCCATATTCTAGGAGGGTGATTGAGACATGTCGTAAACAAGAAAGACTTTATGTTATGGGTACCTTGAGAGTCTCAAATATTATAACCTCAATTTCTACTTCCTTTATTGATTTGTAGTTTTTTCTATTTTAATTCTTTGTCTTCCAATTTTTATTTATGACATTCTCGTCTAGGACATGTATCTACTTAAAGTACTTGGATATTAATGGAGCTTTAGGAAAGTTACAATGTTATCTCATATTGTTTTGGTTGTAAACTTTCTAAATCATGAGTTTTACCTTTTAATAATTTTTTTTTTAATTTCATATGTATTCTTTGACTTAGTTCACTCTATGTAGGGGTTCACCACTAATTTTTATCAAAAGTAGATCTAGATATCATATTTCATTTATAAATGACTATACTACTTATTGTTGGGGGTTTACCATATGAAAAATTGTTTTAATTTTTTTTTTAACATTTATCATATGTTTTGTACGAAGGTTAATACTTAATATAATGTTAAGATAATTTTTATTTGATTTAGGTGTTGAATATACCTTTAATAAATTCTTTGTATTACTTGCATATGAAGTGTTATTATTCACGAAACATTTTGTACTGAAACTTCTCAATATAATGGAGTTACTGAAAGAAAATATTTTCATAATGTTGAGATTGCTCGTTCTATTTGTGTTCATTAGTTCTCATGAGTTTTTGGATGAAACATTTATTTCTTTTGTTCATGATATTAATATAAAATCATTGTCTAACACATCAGGTTTGTCTCATTTCAAAAAATTATATGACTTTATCCATTGTTATTCTTCTCTGAAAGTCTTTGGTTCTACTTCCTTTGTTCTTTGTTCATAAGTATAACGTAGTAAACTGTTATATGTTTTTTTTTTAGTTATGGGGATGGTCAAAAGGGATTTCATTTTTATTATCCTCGAGTAGGAAAAATGTATACTTTTCATAATGTTGTATTTCTTGAATACGTTCCTTTTACTCTCTTTCCTCTAACTATCATATTCATCATAGTTTGAAACTTGCTCATATTGATCCTTTTGGTCTTAATGATGATATTTCTAATGGTTGTAAATTTGAAAACTTCAGGAATGATACTATCTCTACTCCTGATATTGACATCCTTATGTTCCCCACATCTACCCAACAACCTCCCACGAGTGTTGATGTTACTCATCCTCCCCTCTTTTCTCGTTATTTGTCTCATGATTGTAAGTCTACTCAATTTCTTAATTTTGTATATTCTATTTACTGTGGTTCTTTTCTAACATTTAGTCACGGTTTGTTTGAGCCCTCTTCTTATAAAGAAGTTAGTTATTCTTTACCCTCTTTGGTAGCAGGTTATGACAAAAAACTTACTTTTTTACATAACACAAATACTTAGGAATTAGTACATCCTCCGCCTAGAAAATGTGCCATTAGGTATCATTTGATTTAAAAAACCAAAACTAAGTTTGATGGGTCAGTTGAGCACTAAAAAACAACTCTTATTGCTAAGGGATTCTCTCAAAAATATTGTATAGATTATGAAGAAACAAGAGATTGTCTCCCGTTCTTCTACATAAGTTGGGGATTGGGCTATGACATCTGCCACTTCTAAAATAGTTTGGTTGTGATGTCTACTTTCTGATATAGGTATCCCACTACCGGGACCAAATCTCATTTATTGCGTGATAACAAAAATGTCATTCAAATTGCTCACAATTAAGTATTTCATGAATGAGATTTTGTGCCACTTCAGTCATCATCATCTTCAACATAACATTTACTATACTAGTACTTAGACCCGTGCGAGGCACGGGTTAAATATTTTCTAAGTAAAAATTTTCATTTTAAAAACACTTATAATTTATAAATTTTGCTTATAGTTAGATTACTATTGTATAGATAAAATGTCATTGTTATTAATAATATACATAAAAAAGTTTACTTAACTAATTTATTTTGTAAATTATAAAATAATTTGGGCATTTCTAATTTATTAATAATTTGTGTAAATTTTAAAAAAAATTAACTCGTTAAATAATTGTATCAATAGTTGCCTTTTTCCGTTTATAAAAATATTTGCAATTTATATAATTGTATCATCAATTGATTTTTCCCGTTTATAAAAAAATATTTATAACTTATTACAGTTTATAATAATAATTGTATCAACAGTAAACTTTTTCATATTTGTAACTTATTCTCTTTTATATAATTGAATTAATTAATTAATGTTTTAAATGTCTCCCATAAAATTAAATTAAATATGAGTAATCAATTAAATAATAATTAAAAATATAGTATAAATCTTTAAATTACATAAAAGAGTTTAATAAATATGTATTGATAGTGGGAAAACTTGCTAAAGAAGGAAATCAAAAGATAAAAAAAAACATCAAATCTATTTGGAGGACGGCGGGTCGCGCAACGTTATTATAAGTAGTAAATAATTATGTTAGAGTAATGATTAAAAAATATAGATAAAAAATATGCTATTAAAAATAATAAATAAAAATATGTCAATTCGTGCTTGTGATCCAAATATGAATTAATTGTATAGTGTAGAATTATTTTATTAATTTTTAAAGGGAAATTGTGTTAATTCAATAAAATTAGAAATACAAATTAAGTAGTCTCGGCTCGTATGTATTATCTATTTTAGTAGAAAAAATAAATTAAATAATAAAAAATTAAGTAGTCCTAGTCCCTAGGGAATGTTTATTTTAAGTAGTATTGACCCGTAAAAAATGTATAAAATAGATCTTTTATTTAATATATAATAAAATAAATTGAACAAAAAGAATGACAAATTTGTGTTTTTCATAAGAAAGTTGTGTTTTTCATACATCATAATTGTCTCATGTCTAAAATAAATATTTATAGTAATTTTTAGTATAAATACAATTTTCATAAGGTATATAATTATGTGTAATTTCAATGTAAATATTTCTAATATTAAATTTAAATATACCATAAATATTAAGTTGTATTTTAGTTATAAACTAAAACCCGTTTTAATATGAATCTATTAAATAATAATTTATAATAATATATGGTTTAGGTAAGAAAATTATATCATCTCATTCACTAAAACAAAAACAAAAATGTCAAACTACATTAGCCTCTAAAATATTTTACTAACATAAAGGAAAAATGACTCTTACCATATTAGAAGATAAAAAATTGAATATAATAAAATATATCAAATTAATTTATTGATCCTTTATTAAATATAGTAAGAGGATATAAATTGTCCAAATTCTACAATATCAAATTTTATAGTAATAAATTTATGTATTAATCAAATATTTTAAAAAAAATTTAGAATAAATATTAACATTTCATTTAAAAAAATATAAACTTTTTTGATAAACTAATATTTTAATATAATTCGCTACACTTTGATTGTGTTTGTAATTATAGTTAATATAGTACATATATTTTTTATTAAAAAATATCACAAATAAATAAAATTTAAAGATACAAATTAGTATATATTATTTTATTTATTTTTTAATAAGATAAAATATATTTTTGATGCAAAGTAAATTTTATGTTAAACAAATTTTAAATTCTCAAAATAATATTAAATTTAATAAATTATTTAATTATTGCTCTAAATTCATACTTTGGTTATAGGTTTAAAAGAATAAATATGTCAGTTAAACCAAATTTCTATGTAATGGTCAAAAGAAAAAAAAAAAAACTTCAAATATAAACAAAGGGATAATATTGAAATAAAGTAAGATCTATTTCAATTTAATACAGAGTAAATAACTTTTTCTACAATTGTTACGACACACAAAAAAAAATGATAAAATGATAAATGTAATAAGATGGAGGTATATCTACATCGTAACGACAATAAAGCTAAGGATGGATTATTGTGGATTTTAAATATAATAGTAATATACATTAATGAAATACATGTATTAAAAAATAAAATAACATTTCGTTTTTATTTTTTTTAATTGGAATACATGTATTAAAAAAAATGAACAATCTTCATCTTCAAGTCTCAAAGTAACTGAACATTGCTATCAGTAATGTTATGGAACCCACCATTAATCGAACTGTCATCTCCTCTCAGCTTCTTCACGGTTCACACACACAAAATCAAACATTTTTAAATCTGAAAAATTTTAATAATCAAAAAGTTATCTCCAGATAAAATCAAAAAAGCAACCAATAATGTGGAACTTAAGAAACATCATATACTTATAACAACAACCTTTGATATCCTTACCCTTACCGAAGTCAAATATTTTATACATAATTCAGAAAATCAATATCTACTAACAATTGCCCAATCAAACACCCAACCCAAACCTTTTCAATTTCATCCAATTGCAAAACCACCTAACCACCCCAAACTTCGGGCGACGACGAATTCCATAACACAGCCCTTCGGCTGATCTGAAACAGAGAGAAAAAGAGAGATAACCTGGATTTACTGGATTTTCAGAAAAAACTCAACATGCTTAGATCTCTAAAACACAGAAATAATCAAGAATCAAACTTTACCTCTGTTGTTCAAAAACTTTAAAAGTTTATGAACTTCACAAAAAAAACCAATACGTATTAAAAAAATGGCTCTGAAATGGGATTAGGGCTCTCTCTGAGGTTTATATAGGAATATTCAAAAAGTTTGTATTTTAATGTAGGAGGAAAATTCAAAAGCCTTGTTTGAATTTGAATAAATGAATATTTTGATTAATATGTGAAAGAAATATCAAAAGGCATGAAAATTGTTGGAAATGGAAAACTGAATTGATTTAGCGTAAAAGTCTCATATTGGAAGCATTGGAACTGATGAATTGGGAAAATGAGTTGGTTCACGTGAAAAAAATTTGGGGAAAATAAATGGTCCATAATTATTATAAAAAATCTATAAATTAAATAGGCTGATAATTAATTATTAATTATAAATTATAAATAATAATGATAAGACCTAAGTAAATATATAATAATTTTTTTAAAAATTGAATTATTAAATTAACAATTATAGTAAGATTTCCTAATGTAGAAATAATAAAAATAGTAAGCTCTCTAGAATTGTGACATTTGTCAAAATTGCCAAAAATCTCATTTTGCTTTATTATATTGTATGATTGGTTGTCGCATCCTTCTTACATATAGCTAAATTGTTTACAAAGACATATTTCATTAAATATTTTTTATTTCTTAATTGAAAAACTTTTGATGCTCGATGTTAATACATCGTAAACTTGAGAAAAAAAGTCAAATAATATGTAATAAGTATTTTTAATATAATTGACTAGAAAGGAGAGTATCTCTTGGAGAATCAAAACTCTACCACAAAATTGTGGCTCCTTAAAGCTCACGCAAAAGAAGATTTCCATCATTTTAACATAAAGCAAAACAATGCTTCCTGTGTTTAAAAGGGTGAGTTTGGATTTTTTTCAGTTAACCGGTTGGTCGCAAATCCCTGTCCAAATGATTGTGTTATTATCAATATAAAAAAAAAAAAAACTGTGGTTATTCTAGTTTTAAAAATAAAAAAACTAAAAAACTTGTTTTGGAGAATTAATTTTGAATTTAATTTTGCAAAGTACACAACTTAAAACTATTTTTATGCATACATCAAGTTTTTTTTACTATATTTTTTCTTAATTTTTCTATTTTAATTTTAATATTTAAAAAACTTAAACAATTATGTAGAAAAGCAGTACACATTATTTATTTACCTCTCGTTTATCTTAAACAATTATGTAGAAAACCAAAAAAGAAGTTTGATGTTTGACATGATATTATTCCTCTTGTTCCACAAACACCAAGCAGTGGCCAAACAAGTGACACTCACTCACCTTAAACTTTTTCACTTTGACACAGACTCGGCATTAGAAGAACAAAGTTTCTTCTTCAAAATAGAAAGTATAAACCTTCTCACGCTCATTGTGAACTAACCCCGTCCTTGCTAATTGATCTCGTGTTGGCATTCTATTCAACATCCTCCTCCAAAATAGCTCATATAACTTATAACTATTTTGAAATTATCATGCATGAACAAATTTTTTCTTGCTTGTTGAAATCAAAATGATTCTGCACTTAATTATTACTATATGAACTGGAGAATTATGCCTATGAATAGTTAAATTTAAACTTATTGTAGTCAGTCTACTACCTCTCCATTCCTATCATGTTTGTAGTTAAACATGATGTTAAGTCTACGTGCTTAACATTTACAGAAGCATTTTGAGACCACACTACAGGCATGGATTATACCCAAATGAATCAAATATTTTTACTTGTCCTTACACAACTAAGAGCACAGTTTAAAACATAAACACTATAGATCAGCAAAGAGATATAAATAAATTAAAAAAAAAATAGTAAGAAAACTAAAGAAAATATAGTTCTAATAAGACATAAACACTATAGAGCAGAAATTCATGCCAATGTTTTCAAAGAGATATAAATAAATAAATAAAAATTATTGTAAGAAAACTAAAGAAAATATAGTTCTAATAAGGCTATTTCTCCCATTCTTTCCTTCCACCATCAGCAAGCGACCATCAATAATGCTTGAAGTTGAGTTGTGGCTCTAAGATTAAAAAAGGAGCCATATTAGATCATGATTTACACAACTCGCGGGAACTTACATAATTCAAATA
Organism: Vicia villosa; assembly: GCF_029867415.1. Lineage (NCBI taxonomy): Eukaryota > Viridiplantae > Streptophyta > Magnoliopsida > Fabales > Fabaceae > Vicia > Vicia villosa. The sequence goes on from NW_026705228.1 coordinate 663,768, forward strand.
ACATAAACATTAACATAAATTCAAACAAGTCAGAGGAACTTACATCAACTCTCAGAAACCAAGCTGCTTTCAGAGGAACTTACACAACTTGTGGGAACCAAGCTTTCAACATAATTTTGGTTAAACATCCACTTCGTTCGCATGAGCATTCTAGTTTTTTTTATTCTATTTTCACTCCAATTGTAGACAGTCACTTGCAATCGGACATCCTCTCCCCTGAGTACCAGTGCGATGCCACTCTCATAAAGGCACAATGGAGCCAGAAAATATTTATGTTCCATATGAATATTCAGATCCATAGGGCTTATTTTAAGAAATTGAGTCCAAGAGTTTTCATTTCCAAATTCCGTCATCTTCCATATAATAAAATGGGATTTTTGGATATAGTGACTAAAATAGAGAGAGCCTTCCATCACATGAATAGTTGGCAAATGACGTGCTGCAACAAAATCTTGAGGAGGAAGGAACGTGCTGTAGGTGTAGGTGCCCAGATTGAGGGAGATAATCACAATTTTTATAGCAATAACTCGGGTTCGGGCCAACAAGTTAATAGTGCCATTCAAATACACAGCATCACTGAAAAACTTGTGTTTATAGGGAATAGGATCCGAGTGAATTAAGGGAGACAATGACATGCCAAGAACTGGAATTATTTTCCGAAAATTACTGCGGGAACTAAATATTTCAAACTGGTCTTGATGGAAACACACAGTATTATAAGTATCTGTTGAATTATCATAACCAAATGAAAATAGAGAAATGTCAATATCAGGATCATATTTAGAAATACGATGACCAAATTTGTTAGACAATGTGTTGGTGGCTGGGTTCCATAACTGAAAGCAGGTATTTGGTTTGCTTAATTCAGTAAGAAAGAAACAGAACAATCCATTACAGGAACCAACGAATCGGTAGTGGTAGTCGGGGTTGGATGGGAAGTAATATTTGGTGGATTTGATTATGGAAGGATTGTTTAGTAAAGTATCGAGGGGGAAGGGTAAGATAGAAAAATCACGAAACATGCACAGGATTTGAGTTTTCTTTTTGGATTGTTGAAGGTGTTGTTTGATGAATTTGGGATGAGAGATGAGGGTGTTCCATGTTTTGCACACGCATCTAAGTTGCATTAAAGATTTGACTGGAAGGTATGATAGAACTTCTGTGATGAGTTCTTCAGGGAGGAATTCCACCGAACCGTTGGATTTCCGTGACTTGCCTTCACAGGGATTCATTAGTTTGTGGTTGAATTTCTGTGACTTGCCTTCAGAGGGATTCATCATGCAGATCCCAGCTGCTGAATTGAAACCGAATCCTATGTAACCCTATTTGTGTGTGCCTTTCTCGTTTACTACTTACTAACCCTATTTGTGTCTTGCTCATTTAAATAGGTTTTATTTTGTGTTTATATCTTGGGCCAACATACAAAAGCTTCCAAGAATCTATCTACACCCATAGGTTGACCCAACAACATCTTTAAAAATATTTATATAAATAGTTTTATTAAATTGTAGCTTTGGCCTTTGCTGCACATGTTAGCATTTGATTTAAAAGAAGTGGTTGAGGTTAAACTTACAATTATAAAAAAGAAAGAAAAAAATCATATGCTTTTAACAGAAAAGAGAAATAATTAATCAAAGTTTAAAAATATATTTTAATCACATAAATTGGCTAGTAAAATAAATTACATAAATTGGTTTTAACTCATTCTCATTTGAAAATTCTTTTGTCATTTAAAATTTGGCTAGTAAAATAAATTACATAAATTGGTTTTAACTCATTCTCATTTGAAAATTCTTTTGTCATTTAAAATTTGGCTAGTAAAATAAATTACATAAATTGGTTTTAAAAATAATATCTAAAATATAATTTTGTAGTCCTATGTATGTGTAACGAACTATGTTACATTTGCCTAAGACTATTTACAATGGGGTGTTGAATAATTTATTCAATAGTTGAATAACTACAATTGTGTGTTGAATCATGTGTTTAATGTGATGTGGATTAATTGCTGTTGAATACTTTCAACATGTTGAATAAGAAAAGAGTCGGGGCCACCTAAAGTATGTGACAAAATATTATTGGTTGTTGTGTATGTTTAGATTTTTATTTCATAATAATTATTTAATGTAAATTATTTTTTAGTAAATCAATTTTTTATTTATTTTTATTTTCACCAAAATTCATCATTTTTTTGTCTATAAATAGAGACTTGTTTCATTTGATTTGGACACACAAAAAAAATTCACTTTTTTCTCTCAATTTTTTCTATTTAGCCTTCAAAAAATTCTTGTTTGTAGCTCTAGACATCTTTGTAGTGATTCAAATGTACATCACCAATTGCAAGCAGATCTAGTCAAACACATATGGACAAAGTTCGGAATGTTTCATGATTAAATAAATTGTTTGTGAGCTGAGTCTATTGTACTAATTAAATTATGTGTGTTTCATTTTAAGTGTGTTGTGTGTTTAGTATATTGTATTATATTTTTAGTTATTTTGTAATTTTATCTGTTTTAATAATAACTATTTCTACATCTCTTATTTATTACTTGCAAGAAAAAAATTAAAAATATAAAATTGGAAGAAAAAAATTAAATAAATTACTAAATTAGAAAAAAATTAAAATAAAATATTTAAATCTTAATTATTTTAATTTAGTTTCAATTGATAATTGAGATGTAGAAATATATAATCATAAAAACAAATATATAAAAGAAAATAAGAATATGAAATAAAAGTAGTGGGGTAGGGTGTTGAATTTTATTAAACAAAACCATTGTAGTGAGTAAAATTTGAATGCATGATGAATGATGAGGTGGAAGAGAGAGAAGATGATGTGAAACATAAAAAGTGAAAAAGTAGGGTGTTGAATAACTAAATCATTGTACATAGTCTAAAATTAGCTCCAGCCTAATAATGATGAGGTTGGCAAAGTTCAATGATTTTGTGTGGTCTATAGAAGTTTTTCCAGATCCCTCGCTGGAAGCTAAATATTCTAAAAAAAAAATTATTTGAATGATTTAGGCTTATTGCTGGGTCAACCTGAGGGTGCAGATAAATTGTTCTAAGTTTTTGTATGTTGGCCCAAGATATAAACACAAAAAAAAATTATTTAAATGAGCAAGACACTGAAATAGAGTTAATCAGTACTAGTAAACGAGAAAGACACACAACCAATTAGTGTTAGATAGGGTTGAGTTTCAATTCAATAGGCGTGTTAGTTAAAGATTCCACGACACAAGGGTTCATTTTCAACACTAAGATCTGACGGCACATGGGTTCATTTTCAACACTAAGATCTGACGATACAAGGGTTCAGTTTCAACACTAAGATTTGAGAGGTCTTCAAAAGTGAGATCCTCATCACAATATTCATCATCAGATTCACACATATTAGTGAAGGTTATAACATGCTTAACAGTTTCATTATCAAGTTCACTTTCAGACTTATCATCCTCAGACCAAAAGACAGACAAACCCTCATTTGTTTCTTGAGGTACATGGGACATTCTGATCTAATGTGATCAAAACATCCACATTCATGACATTGAATACCTCTTCCTTGATTTGACTTCTCCTTTGATCTTCCTTTTCTCCGAAAGTCACTGTTTTTGTTGATGTCGAATGAGACATTCTTGACATTTTGTCTTGCCTTTTTAATCATGTTTTTTAGCACCTTATTGAATTGCCTCCCAAGAAGCACAATAACATTAGAAATTCCTTCGTCAGTCTTCATGTCACATTTATCCTCTTCATCATCAGTATTGGACATAAAGGCTATGCTTCTGTTCTTCCTTTCAGATTTATCATTGATAGCCAATTCAAAAGTTTGAAAAGACCCAATAAACTCCTCCATTTTTATGTTGCATATGTCTTGGGCTTCTTCAATAGTTGTGGCCTTCATGTCAAACTTCTTTGGCAAGGACCTGAGGAGTTTTCTAACAAGCTTCTCCTCTGACTTCTTCTCTCCCAAGGCACTAGATGAATTGGAAATATCAAGAATATTCATGTGAAAGTCATGAATACACTCATCATCCTTCATTCTCAAATTCTCAAATTTGGTGGTGAGAAGTTGAAGTCTTGACATCTTTACTTTATATGTGCCTTCATTGGTGGTTCTGAGAATTTCCCATGCATCTTTGGCCACAATACAAGTATTTATTAACCTAAATATATTTTTGTTAACCCCATTGAACAAGGCATTCAGCGCTTTAGAGTTTCCAAGAGCAAGTTCATCTTCTTCCTTAGACCAGTCCTCTTCTGGCTTTTCAATTGTGTTCCCATCTTTGTCCTTCACCATATGGTGTTCCCAACCTTTGATAACTACTTTTCAGGTTTTGCTATTCATTGATTTTAGAAATGCCACCATATTCACCTTCTAGTAGTCATAGTTGGTGTCATCTAAAATAGGTGGTATATTAGTATTTCTTCCTTTCTTTTCCATAGTACCAAAAAATATCTTCCATGGAGCTCACCCAAAAACAGAACATTGCTCCTACTCTGATACCAATTGAAATTCTGGCACTTAGAAACCATACGTCGTATACAATGTTGGGACTTCCAGAAAGTCGAATGCCATGTCATGACATCATAACACTAGTAACAATAAATAATTTAAAGTAAGTTGTAGGAAGTAAATAACATAAGTCAATTGTTAACCCAGTTTGCTGCAACGTCACCTACATCTGGGGGCATCCAAGCCAGGAAGGGCACTATAATAGTATTAGTTTGAAGTTCTAAATAACCTCTTGTTTACAAAATCCGTACCTAATCACTACTCGTGATATTTCTATCTAAGACTCTCCTAGATATGAGACTCATCTCACTTCCCTTCAATCACACAACAATGATGACAACAACAACAGCAAATAGAAGAAACACTTCCAATGAAACAGAATCCACTCTTACTTAAAAGACCATGAATGATTCACAATTACAACTCAAAACTCAGTCCAACTCAAGCATCAAAATGATACAAGAGTGGCTCACAAATAATAGACTAAACCCTTATATACGCAATCATAAACACAACTTACTTTTTTAGCTTAAGAGTCTTCCTTTAAACCATAATATACATAATCATAAACATAACCAAGCTAGACTGTAATACGGTGAACTGACTTTTAAAGAAAATGTGTGGATAGCAAGAGTCGCCACCGACTTTTATTTTATCCAATTTAATAGAAAGGCTAAAAGAACAGAAAAAGACCTTTTTAAAAAGATTTTGAGTTCGGGGGGTAATTTATACAAAGGGAAGGTGTAAGGCACCCTTTGTATCCTTGGTTATCCATGGGCTCTTAATTGCTTAGCTCACTTTGTTTTCAAAATGTTTGAATTGTTTGAAAAGTAGTGTGTGAATAAGAAAAGATTTTTGAATAAGGACTTTAGCTTGTAAATAAGCGAAGCCTTTTAGAAATCGTTTTGAAAAGGAGGTGTGAAAAGTAATTTGAATTTTAGAGCAAGCAATTAGTAGCAACTACCCTAAGTTTGAAAAATCGTTCTTTTAGCTTTTCGATTTGAAAAGGCTATCCATACCATAAGAGGGCAGGAAGTATTTCAATTGGATGTTAAGGGTCATCGAGAAAAGTATCGTTCGCCATAAGACTGTCCCTTGCCATAAAGAGGGCAGGTAGTCTAAGGGAAAGATAGAATAGTCATTAAATTTTTTAGGCATCATGCGAGGATACCTTTGCAATTGGGACAATCATCTTTTACCGAGGCAACTTCGAGGGACAAATTTGATGATTTCAATGACTAAGGCAACTTTGCTTTAGGTGTCCTCGGAATCGAGGGACTTGACTATTTTAAGGCATTATCAATAAGGCAAAAAGGCAACAGTAATAAGGCAACAAGGCAACCAGAGGGATTACCCTAAAGGTGTGTGGGTGCACAATCACGTGGTTAACTTCGATGATATTTATCTTGTAAATTAGTGATCTAGATTCAGTTAATAGTCTTGCACTCCCTAAGATTACTAACCACGCAGTTTAAAATTGCATAAACTAAAGGCAGAAAAATAAAAGTTCCTACGCTATTACAATAAACACCTGCGGGGAAGGGGGAAATAAAGACAGAAAATAAGAGGGAGCAATAATTAATATAAACATCCTTGAATGCCTTGACCTTCCTCGAACCCTTGATCAACTCTGAAAGTCAAAAGGAAAATAAATAAAGGTAAGTGTGTTACAGATTCATTGACTATTAACGTAAACCGTATTTTAATCAAGAGCCGAAAAAAAATAAAATGATGTTAAACAAAGAAATTAGAAAACTTAGCTTTTTGATTGGGTGTGGCGCGTGGCTGAAGGATCTTGGTTAACCCTGAAACTTAGGCATGAAGAAGAGAAATGTTAGTGCATTTAAAGACCTCAACAATTATAACGTGGCAGATCAACAATTAAAATAGTAATAATTTAGGCAAACAAATAAAAAAAGGCATGGCAAAAGGCAAATCCCGAATGGGGCAAAAGTTAACCAGATTAATAGAATAAAAAAGGCCAGGCAAACCGTATAAGGCAAACAAAATAATTTTTATTGTTCAAAATAATTATTGATAAAATCAAGCAAAAAGTCGAGTTTATGATTAAAAATAAATAATTACCAAAAATAATATTATTAGTAAATAAATATTTTTTGGAGAAAATAATTAATAGGAAAAAGAAGAGAAAATAAATAAGGAAAAGGAATTATGTAATTAAAATTAAGAAAAATTAAAAAAAAACTTAGCTCTGATCTTGTGTGGCACTCTCTGAGGGAGCATGGTGAGGCGGCGCTTCATGTTCCACTTGATCTGGCTTCCGTAATGATCCCATGGCCAATATCTGAGGGTGTATGGTAAGCTTCTTCAGGCAGCATGCGTGGGATCTGCAAGCTATCCAAAGCAAATATGTGATAAAAATAATTGGCGCTGCAAAGGCTTGAACCCTGGACCATGGAGTCATCATAACCTGTGTGTCACCAACTGAACTGGAATCTTAAGTCAACAATATATTCATCATAATTCAATAAATATAAAAAGTGCACTAATTGTTAAACTCAAATAGAAAGTCAAACTGGGCCCAGGGTTTTACGCATAAGCCAATGAGAGTGAGAGAGAGAACACGAAAGAGTGGACCAGCTAATCGTGGCTTCGCACGCGTGGAGGAGAGAGGTTCAGAAAATTGACCAACGAATCAAGCATGGCCACGCAACGTTCAAACCTTCAACGAAGATTGTTCATCATCTTCAACCCATTACCTGCGGATTTTCATATGGACGTAGCTGCGGATTTATCTGTGACTTTTCCTTCAAATTCTGCAAAAATTCAAAACCCTACAAAAAGACATTAGACAATCAACGTGAACGCCCAGATATCCCAACTAAGGTCTTCTAAATTCATTGGTGTGGTCGTTTGGATCTGAATATGCTTGCATCATGGAAAACGAGTATATTCTCCTTTTGTGCCCTAAGAATGGTGGAATCTGTTTGGCACATTAAAGCTCCAACCCAATGATTTAGATGTACCCTAAATGATCTCAGGAACTCAAAAGGATGATTAGCATAGCTCAAAATACGTTAAAATATGAAACACGAAAATCAAACATATATGATGATGATGAACATGATGTATGCGTTTAAAAGCTTTACCATTTATCTATCGACCCAAACTTGCTCTTTCATACCTTAGAGATGGAATGGAATGGTTGGAAGAGATTAAAAGAGGCTGCCAAGAAGAAAACGAAAATTGTTTTCTTGTGATATTTTTTTGAACCTTGAGGGTGCTTTTAGGGCTAGGATTCGTGGCTGCTCATACAGAGGAGGTTGTATTTATATAGGTGAAGGAATTAGGGCAGGAGATTGGAAAGAAAATCCAGAGATTGGCGAGAGAAGAGATTGAGAAAAAATTTGATTGGAAATTACATGAAATATTGCCATATTTTCTTCAATCTTTTCCCTATCAAATATATTTGATTTGCTTGAGCCCCGAGGAAGATTTTATCATTAAATCATACATCAATTTGATTTTTATTTTATTTTTTCTTGATTTAAATTGAATAAAATCAACAAAATAAATAAAATAAAAATCCAAACTCCACACTGTCGCTACCGCGAAAATTAACAGAGTCGCCACTAACATATTTATCCTGAAAAGGAAGGGAATGCCAGCAAACCACAAAACAAAACAACGGTCTCACGACCAGAGAAAAAGGGTAAGGGAGTCGGTTACGCGAGGGGAAGGTGTTAGCACCCCACGCGCCCATCGTACTCGATGGTATCCACGCTAGTGTCTAAATCTATGGGTGTGTAACAATTCTACGCTAATCTGGACTAAAATGAATGCAGAATGTAGGGAAAAGAAAGGATTGTGCTCGCACGGGCCCTACCCCGCTGCCTACGTATCTGTTTTGCAGAATCAGAGCTACCGTAGCTCGGCTAACTAGTTTCTGTTTGTTTTGTGTTTTTTAGGTGAACGAGTTACATTCATACTCCGCTGCTCGACCTTTGGAGACTTATGCTTGGGAATGGAGCGGAAATAACAAGCTCTTAAGAAAAGAAAATCAAAGAGTGTGGTTTGTGTTTTAAAGAATGCATGAGGAATACCTAAGCTAATGGGGGAAAGCTTGCTACCTAATGTTATCATACAAAGGGTACAAGTCTAAGTTAAGCTAACAACCTATGGGGAAAAGGGAATGCAAACAAGTATATCACACAAACGAGCTCTGCTCTTAAATTAAACAAACCAACGGCACTGGCCGAGTGGTAGAAAGGCGATCCCGCCATAGCCAAGGGGAGCGAATCACCCGAGTCAACCAAGCATTAGACCTCGCGAAAGCGATCGGGCCATAGACAAGAGGAGCGGATCCCTCTCAGCAACCAAGCCATCACGGATCTGAAAGGAAAAACGGTGCGTGCGTACACCGAGCATCAACGTCGAACAACGCGAGCTATAGGAAATGCGGGGGTCCGGTTGCATGAACCTTTTTCCTGACATACTCGATAACAAGATTTTGTGCTGGTTCAGAAGCGAGCAACGCGTAGCGTGCGCATACCAAACAGACTCGATGAGACTAGGCGGAGGTTGATTGCTAACCCTTTCCGCGTGCCTTCCATGAGGACTTAACGGAGTTCCATATAGGACTTATTACACCGTGACTCCCTGCCGCAAAGCACAAATATAAACACACCAACAAAAATAGAGTCTCTTTCGAGGACTTGGCCAGATGCATGTCTAGGTCCTACTTCTCATGTTAAAGGATGATGCGAGAAAGCGATAAAGTGCGAGAAAAGATAAAATGAAACGGGATCAATACCAAACGGATGATGATCCGTAAACTAAAGCGAAGAGAGCAAAGAAACTAGGATCCCGCGAGCGAGCTAGCAAAGCAAAAGCAAATAGTCAACACACCGATTAACTATGAAAGCACACAAAGGTCGACATGCGCGTCGAGCATAATCACAATACACCTACAAGAGGAACAAGCAAACCAAACAAGCAGATATAAAGTAATAGGAACGTGTCTCCAAGATGAGAACACGACACAAGTGAATAGAATCGTGTCCCGCAAGTAAAGCGAAACACTCAAGTAATAAGCACCGGTCGGTGACTATCCAAAAGCCTTGCACACTAGCACACAAGTTAGAGATAACAAACATTGCAATCGGAATTGCATTATTACCATAAAGCGAAAAGAAACGGACAAGTAATGTAGATATGTAATGAACAACAAATGTCAAAGGAAAACAAACATGAAGAACTTAACAATCGATCAATAACAATCATCTCATTAGATAACACGTTTCACAAGCTTTCCAATGATATAAAGAACGTGCAAATCAGAGTTACGAGTAAAAAGATACGAAAGATTGAAGTTAAAAAAGAAAACACCAAAATAACACACAGGAACCGGTTCCTGCATGGGACAACCCGGTTCCTGGTACAAAAAACCAGAGACTGGCCAAATAAGCAAACTGGGAACCGGTTCCCACCTAGGGACAACCCGGTTCCTGGTACAAAAACACAGAGAGGCAATAATTTTGGCTTGAGTGGGAACCGGTTCCTGGCTGGGACGAACCGGTTCCTGGCGTAGGAAAACAGAATTTTGTGCATTTTTAAAGCCTTGAAGCCCTTACCACTCAATCCAAAACCATTCCATAGGCAATCATCACAAGCAAACATCAAATTACGAATTAAGCACAAGCCTACAAGTCAAATGAGTCTAATTTATGCAAAGTGCGACGCGTCGAGCAAAGCAAATATCAAGCAAATGTGCAACACATGCATTTATACAAACACTTTGAGTGCGACACAAGCAACATACTTGAACATCAACAATTATGCACACAAAATTAACACCGAATCATGGATTCAAACACGGATATCACAATTCATCATTAACGGACATCAATTATATGCAACAAACATTAAATCTAACCACAATTCACATGAACACGACCAATTCGATCAATAATACGCAAATTCACCGATCAATCATCATCAATCATCCATTAATCAAGAACAAGAGGTAGATCTAGATTTGAATTCACATAATAATCAACAGTTAAACGCTTAATTCAAGATCCGAAAGCTTACCAGATGAGGATCTAAACCGAAGCACGAACACGAACACGATACGAATGCGAACCAATTCGATCAATAATACGCAAATTCACCGATCAATCATCATCAATCATCCATTAATCAAGAACAAGAGGTAGATCTAGATTTGAATTCACATAATAATCAACAGTTAAACGCTTAATTCAAGATCCGAAAGCTTACCGGATGAGGATCTAAACCGAAGCACGAACACGAACACGATACGAATGCGAACACGACACGAACTCGAAAACAAAATCCGAAGGAAGAGAGAGGGAGGGTGCGTGAGATCTAGTGTGGAGAGGAGAAGAAATTCGACACCGACACCTTGATTCTTCAGTCCATGCTCTTGATCTTGGTGAGAATTGATGAATCTTGATGAAAGTTTTATGTAATTTGTAGTTTTGATCCAAGAGAATTGAGAGAAGATTGAGAGAAAGTGTTTTTGATCTTTTGGTGAATTGGAATTATGAGAGTCCTCCTATGATTTGTGAAGAGCAAAAAGTTTATACATTATCAACGCGAAATGTCCAAATTGCCCTCGGTGCGTCTTATTTTGGCTCGTTTTTAAGGAAACTCGGTTGGGCTCTGAATTCCAGAACAAAACCAATGCCACCGTGAAGATGACCAAATTCGTGACTCGTCGCCGCGAGAATCATCTCAATCCGATAAGCGATGAAGAAAATACGCCCGTTTGAATAACGAGAAACATCGATCCATCCGGTGCGACTGTGCAGAATTTTGTGAGTACTGTTCAAAAAACTCGATTAAACTCCATCTTCGGCTTGGAATCTGAACAGGCATGTGTGACGAAGAATCAAAGTTAACAAAATTTCTGAGAAAATGCCGCTGGAATGGGCTTCATACGATAAAAATCGAAGAAGTTATAAATTTTCAAACTTAGCGCGACATACTCGAAAACACACTTTTTACCGAAACAACGCGACGATCCTTAAAATGCTGAGCATTTTCGGTGCACAATCAGCTCTCGCATTTTCGGTGCACAATCAGCCGACGGTCCGAACATAATGATGATACAACGCGGGAACTCAGCTCATATCACCTTTTGTACTATAACTGTTTTACTTTATGCTCTTAACTGCGTGGTTAGTAAAATATGGAGTGACAAGACTAATAATCAATCGTTAGATCGCTAACTACAATATTAAAATAATTGAAGCTAACACACGTGATTGCTGCACACACTCACCTATAGGGTTTCCCCTCTTCTGCTGCCTTCGAATAATGGTCAAGTCCCTCGAACGTAGGGATGTCTTAGCAAGGTTGCCTCCGATTAATGTCATCATAGTCCCTTCGAGTTGCCTGCGATAAAACGATGACCGTCCCTTCGAATGCTAAGACGTCTTTACATGTTGCCTTCTATGACCATCCGATGACCCTTCGATTATCCCCAACTCGTCCAATAGATAGGACTACCTACCCACAAATGGTATGGTTAGTCTTATCCCTTAAATAAAAGTCGAAAGTATAGGAAAGACCAAACATAGGGTAAGTAGCCTTTAGTTTGCTTGCTCAATATAAAAATGCTTTTCACACCCCGTTTTTCAACATTGTCTCTTCAGACATATTCAAATCAAACTATTTCTCAAAACACACACACTATGCTTTTTCAAGCTTTTCAAACAAAACAAAACGAGCTAAGCAAACTAAGAGCCCGTAGATAACTACAGTTCTTAGTTTGCTTAGCTCGTTTTGTTTTGTTTGAAAAGCTTGAAAAAGCATAGTGTGTGTGTTTTGAGAAATAGTTTGATTTGAATATGTCTGAAGAGACAATGTTGAAAAACGGTGTGTGAAAAGCCTTTTTATATTGAGCAAGCAAACTAAAGGCTACTTACCCTATGTTTGGTCTTTCCTATACTTTCGACTTTTATTTAAGGGATAAGACTAACCATACCATTTGTGGGTAGGTAATCCTATCTATTGGACGTGTTGGGGACAATCGAAGGGTCATCGGATGGTCATTGAAGGCAACATGTAAAGACGTCTTAGCATTCGAAGGGACGGTCATCGTTTTATCACAGGAAACTCGAAGGGACTATGATGACATTAATCGGAGGCAACCTTGCTAAGACATCCCTACGTTCGAGGGACTTGACCATTATTCGAAGGCAGTAGAAGAGGGGAAACCCTAGAGGTGAGTGTGTGCAGCAATCACGTGTGTTAGATTCAATTATTTTAATCTTGTAGTTAGCGATCTAACGATTGATTATTAGTCTTGTCACTCCCTATTTTACTAACCACGCAGTTAAGAGCATAAAGTAAAATAGTTATAGTACAGAAAATAAAGGCCGAAAGTGAAATCCTAATTAAACTATTACATCAAAAATAATTAACGACCTATACACCTTCTAGAATTTAAATAAATAATAAAACAAAAAACATATTAATCACACATGCGCCAATCAAGGAGTTTGAGGTGAGAAGAGAAATTGAGAAATCGTGCGTTCGAGAAATTAGAATTAAAAGGTAGAAACCTAACTAATTTAATTAATCACATTAAAAAAGGTCTAACTTAATTTTATTTAGTTAAATCCCAAATCTAAATTAATTAATTAATTATTGGTTTTAAAACCTAATTAAATAATTAAATTGGCTAAAGAACCTAATTAACCTAAATAACTAAATTATTTAACCTAAATAACTAAATTATTTAACCTTAATTAATTAAGTACTATAATTAAATTAATTTACAAAACTTAACTCTAATTAATTAATTAAAATAGCTCAGTTTAGGTTAATGATAAAAAAAGGTTACAGATTTATGGTTAAAAAAAACTAGAAAAAAAACAAAGATGTAAAAGAAACTAAAGAGAAAATAGAATAAAATAAATAAAAAAACCAAGTTTGGAAAGCGCTGGATCCTGTGCAGCTGGTTCCTGAGGATGCACGGTGAAACCTCATACTCCGGGCCCTCATATCCGGATCCATGTGCAACCAATAGCAGATGCGTGAGGACTTACCATGGAGTTGCGCCAGCTGAGTGGTACTGAATCTGGAAACAAAAGCAAACAAACCAAACTGTCAAAAATAAATGCAGGACGCTGGGATCGAGCCCATGTCCTTTAGGTCGTATACATGTTACACTTTCCAGCTCCTCCAAAGTCCTTGATAACAATAGTTTAATGGCAAAGTCAAACGCTGGCCCACCACTAACGCGTGCATCCAATGAGATGGAGAGAGAGAATTTCCAGGATGTTGACTGGCCAATAAGATATGGAGAGATGAACGAACTTTATTGACTGACCAATCTCTCTTCTTGAAAACGCCACGCAAGCATTGACCATGGCCTGGGAATGTCAAACCACCGTCTGCGGCAGTTATCTTCGTCTTCTCCGATGAGAAGCAATCCACCACCTGCAAAAAACTCGTGACAAGTAAAGAAAAAAAACCCTACCCCCTATTTTGTACCCTGCAAATCCAATGGTGACGTTAGTTTTGGCCAAAAGCGCCTGCAAATTGAGTTTCGAAGAAACAAAAGTCCCATGGCCATTAATGGAAAAGTACCATTCTCACATTCAATCACACATGTGAGGGCTCTATCATGTTCTAAACATGTATGTGAGTTGATCTGGAAGGTTAGAAACAATCAACAACGCATAAAAAGTAAAATATGAATCATGGATAATGAACATAATCGTAACAAGCATGTATGGTCGTTTCAAACGGGGCTGGACATGGTAAACCATGCATTCTTACCCTATGGATTGTTAGAACAAGATTTGTTCTGATCAATATTCTTGTTTTGATGATAAAAATGTATATGCATTTTGTATAAGACAATGTGGTACTCTAATCCTTTGCATTTTCCATTTCAGGAAATATATAAAGAGTATGCACAATTCAGCGCTAAGAAGCACGGACTCAGAAGGTTCAGTATTGCAACATCAGAACATGCTCTCGCAAGACATCAGAGGATGGTCAAGCAGAATTAGAACATGGTCTATGAAGCATCAGAAGAACATGAGATAAGAAGCAGAAGCACTGAAGTTCTTATGGTATCACGCTCAAGCACTTCAAAGTCTAAAGACAAGAAGATGCTCTGCACCAAGCTGAATGACTCTGATATTCAAACATTGTATCTACAAATCTCATATCAGAAGCAAGTACAAGATGACATGCTATTAAGTCTAATCTCTGACTGACAAAAGGAACGTTAGAAGCTACAAAAGGCAAAGTCAGTAAAAGCAGCAAAAGCATGGCTCGAGGTAGTTGACAAAAGTGTGAAACATTAAATGCAGCGTTGTACTATTTACGCAAAGCATTAAATGCAACCCAACGGTCATCTTTTCAAATGCCTATAAATATGGTAGTTCTGATCAGAAGCAGTAACACAACTCTTGCAAAAATACTGAAACGCTGCTGAATTCAAATCTCACGAACTTCATCTTCAACCTCACAAACTCTTGTAATATTTAGTGAGTGTTAAGTTTAGAACTTAAGAGAAATATCACAGTTGTGATTATAGCTTACTAAGAAGCAATTCATACTCTTGTAAATATTTATTTTACATTGATTGTAAAAGGTTCCTAGAGTGATCAGTGAGATCAGTAGACTCTAGAAGACTTAGAAGTTTCTAAGTGGTGATTTCCTAGAGTGATCAAGTTGTGATCAGTATACTCTAGAAGACTTAGAGGGTATCTAAGTGGAAAACCATTGTAATCAAGATTGATTAGCGGATTAAATCCTCAGTTGAGGTAAATCACTCTAAGGGGGTGGACTGGAGTAGTTTTGTTAACAACGAAGCAGGATAAAAATAATAGTGTTCATTGTTTTTATCTGAAGAGTTTTTAAAGTCACACTTATTTAAACCCCTCCCCCCTTTCTAAGTGTTTTTCTATCCTTCAATTGGCATCAGAGCACCGGTTCTAGGTGCAAGCACTTAACCGTGTTAGAATAAGATTCAGGGAGAAAAACACTAAGTCAATATGGTTGATCCATCAACAGCTGCATCAACTGCTACACCTGTTTCTAATGATCAAAACAACAATGGAAATGGAAATGGATATTCTAGCCAACAGTATTTGATGGTGAAAACTTTGAATACTGGAAAGATAGATTGGAAAGTTACTTTCTTGGTCTAGATGGTGATTTATTGGATTTACTTGTGGTTGGTTACAGACATCCTGTAAATGCTAGTGGAGCAAAGATGTCAAGACAAGAAATGAGTGATGATCAAAAGAAACAATTCAAAAATCATCACAAGTCAAGGACTATCCTGCTGAATGCTATTTCTCATGCTGAATATGAGAAGATATCAAATAGAGAAACTGCCCATGACATCTTTGAATCCTTGAAGATGACTCACGAAGGAAATGCCCAAGTCAAGGAGACAAAAGCTCTTGCATTAATCCAGAAGTATGAAGCCTTCAAGATGGAGGATGATGAAAACATTGAAGTAATGTTCTCAAGATTTCAAACTCTAACTGCTGGATTAAGAGTGCTTGACAAGGGATATACAAAGGCTGATCACATCAAGAAGATCATCAGAAGCTTGCCCAAAAGATGGGGCCCGATGGTGACTACATTCAAGATTGCAAAGAATTTGAATGAAGTCTCTTTGGAAGAGCTGATCAGCGCCTTGAGGAGTCATGAAATAGAGCTGGATGCTAATGAGCCTCAAAATAAAGGTAAGTCTATTGCTTTAAAATCTTTGAATAAAAAATGCACTAACGCTTTTCAGGCGGAAGAAGAAGATTCTGAAGAGTCGGAATCAGAAGAAGAAGAAGAAGAAGAAGAAGAAGATGATAAACTGTGCATGATCTCTAGAAGGGTAAACCATCTCTGGAAGAGTAAACAAAGGAAGTTCAAGAACTTCAGAAGTTCCAAAAAGCCTGAAAGAGGAGAATCTTCTAGACTCAGAAGATCTGACAAAAAGAAGGTCACGTGCTTTGAGTGCAAGGAGCCAGGACATTACAAGAGTGAGTAAGGCTTCAGAGGGAAAATCCCAAGAAGAAGTTTCAGAAGAAGAAAGGCCTTATGGCAACTTGGGACGATTCAGATTCATCAGAATCAGAATCAGACTCTGAAGATGAGCAGGCAAACATTGCGCTCATGGCCACTGTTAATGATGGATCAAAATCAGACTCAGACTCTGAAGAGGTATTTTCTGAACTATCTAGAGATGAGCTAGTTTCCAGTTTAATTGAAATTCTGGAAATCAAGGCTAAGCTTAGTATCAAATACAAAAAGCTAAGAAATCTCTTTGCATCTGAAACTAAGAAGCTTGAATTAGAAAAATCTGAACAAAAAGAAAAAGTTTTAAAACTATCCAAAGATGCTGAGTCATCTTCTAGTTCAGAAAAGTCTATTCCAAGCATGAACAATATTCTTAAGGAATATGACTTGAGTTTTAGGAAGTTCTTATCTAGAGGTATTGGATGAAGTCAACTTGCCTCTGTGATATATGCAGTTAGTGGAAACAAGAGAGTTGGAATAGGCTATGAGGGTGAAACCCCATACAAACTTGAACCTGTAGATGATATGAAAATCACATACAAGCCCTTGTATGATCAATTCAAGTATGGCCACTCCCATGTGTTGCACCCTAAAATTTGCCCTCTTTATCCGTGCCATAAGTTATAAATGACGTTTATTTCGTCGTTTGAAAACCAAAGAAAAATTATAAAGAGTTTCTTATATGCGGTGTCTGTCATTGTTAATTCAACTGAGATTCATTGGGTTTAATGTCGAGACGTTCTTATGTGCTTCAATTCTTATCTTCTTCAAGAATTCCTTAAGGCGTTATTGTTATGCTTGATTGGAATTCAAATGCAAATCATGGCATAAAGAAGTGAAGTGACGATCAAGGCTTTTGTTTGTCGCTTTTAATGCAAGTAATTTGGGTCATTGATTGAGTTAGGATTTCTTTGACGTGAAGTTCATTCAAGTGATATTTTGGGTTCATTATAATTCAAAGATTGAAGCGAAGTTCTTTAATGTATGTTGTGATGGAAGATTCATTCATTTTAGTTTGCTTGGAATGCAATGTACAATATCAATAAACTTCATCTTAACATTCATCGATTCAAGCTTCACTCATTCCTTGTGTCATTGGTTTACAAAAAGATTTAAAGATTTAAATTGAAAGTTCGTTCGAGATCATATCCCTCGTCGCTTCATTCATTCAACTATGAACCAAAAGCTATTTCAATTGGTTTGCATCACTATGTTTCATGACTTGTTTGCTTTCAAGGATTGAAGTGCAAGTGGAAGGAATTTTCATGAAGTTTCAGAACCAAAAGAGTAGTTACAAACGTCCACAATCATTCAATAAACATTCATTACAAAAAGAAATGCAAATGGAATTACAAATAATTTCAAACATTGATTCAAGATTCAAAAGTCCAATCCATTACAAAGTTCCAATACAGTCAGACTCAGATAAATAGAACCAATATGGCACAGAGCCTAAACCGAACCCTTGACAAATCCTGTACCGGCATAAAAAAAAATCAGAAATCCATTTCGCACAAATAAACCGCTGCTAAACCACAAATCCGCAGCCATAGTATCACCAATTCCTGAATCCTGCAAGGAAATGCTAACAGGCAAACTCAGAAAATCATCCTCAACTCTATTCTCCTCCATTCACGCTTCCGCATCAGAATCGATCACCATCACCAAAGATTCACCATTGAATCTTCATCAACAAACCTTCACTGAATCCACCGCAAATCTTCTTCATCATTCCAAAATAAGAGAAAACGTAAAAAACGTAACAAAACTCTTCTACTCATTCTCCATTACTTCTAAAACCTTCAACCTTCACACTGTATAATTCTTCATCGCAAATCTGAATCCAGAATCTTCTTCATCTTCACACTGAATTTCTTCAATCTTCCTCTCCGTATTCATCACCATACCATAATCATCCTTCGATTTTCAAACCTGCAGAGAGATTCACAACATTAGTTCAATCTTCACCAGAAATTCAGAACGGAAGAAAAATGTAACAGAAAATATTGAAGCTCTCTCTTTGGGAATCATCTTCTTCAATCACCAACATCCATCGTTCTTCATCATCTCTGAATAATCAATATCCAACCAATCTTCATCTTCACATATTCAATCCTCAATTGCTCTGCAAGATCGTCACCGCACTACCTCGCAAACCTTCGCGCTTCATCTTCAACGCCTTCAACTTCAACAACAGCGACAACACTACAACGCATCACGCATAAACTCTAAACTCCATCATCATCGGTTCATCAACGATTTTGCGACGCATTTGAATCTTCCTCAACCTGTAATCAACAACACCGCAACATCACAACATGCTCGCCACTGAAAACGTCAATCGGAGAAGAGCAAGAAGAAGAGATGAAGAGAATGGAACGAAACTACCTGGATTCTTGAGGCCTTTCACGGAATTCTGTTCCTAATCATCATCTAATTCTAAGAGGCACCGATTTGTTCATCCGATTGTGTTGGTGTTCGTTGAAATTTCGTCGGAGATTTGAGAGGGATTTAGAGGAGGGGAGTTTAATCCCTACGGTGATATGAGCACCAAGATGGTGGCGCTCGCCGCAATCTCGTCGGAGAGATTGGTGATGCCGTCACCGTTTCTGAGAGAGCAAGAGGGATAGAGTCTGAACGTCACATGTAAACCCCTAATCTCATCCCTTTTCATTTTTCTGCTAATTAATTGATTTATTGATTAATTGAATTAATTAAGTGTAATTAACGAAAACCTGATTAATTGGATCTGAATCATGAACCAAAATAGAGAAAATTATACCCCGTACCCCTACATTTATCCCAATACCCCTACAATTTTAAAAAAATCCTAATTTTATCCTTATTAAATTTTTAACTTTTCTTTTTTATTTTTTTTTTAATTTTACTGAACCGGATATCCCAGGGGTGGGTGTTCCGGTTTCGTTTTTTTTTTCAATTTTACTGAACCGGATATCCCAGGGGTGGGTGTTCCGGTTCTTTTTTTTTCAATTTTACTGCCGTCAAGTACAATGGGCTGTTATTGCCGTCGAGGATCACCGTAGAACTTGCAGAGCCGGCTGATACTCTCCCATTAAGCGCAATCACCACCCACAACATTCATTCATCAAGGACTCCCTCAAAATTCTGATTCAATTTGTATCAGCTTGCACCTGTGACATCAAATCAAAACAACCGATTCAGAACTTTATCCCGCAAGACCGCCGATCATAATCCAGAATTTCCGCACCGGCTATTTCCTTCTTTTTTTGAATTGGTACTTTCTCACAATAGCTTCATTTCCTTGCTCGAATTTGTATGCTCCTTCTCCTATGTTAATTATTTGTGCCATTTATTTATGTTTTGTGCAATATCATGTTTCCTTTTGTGGGTTTGAGAGGAAGGTTTGTGTTGTTTATCAAAGAAAGTAACAGAGGGAGAGTTGTGAGAAGAACAGAAAAAGTTCATTGAGAGAGAAATGGTAACCGAGTGAGGTTGAGGGGGGCGCTTTTTCCATCTTGATTTTCTGAACCTAGAGAAATTGAAAAAAAAGAACCGGAACACCCAATTCTGGGATATTCGGTTCAGTAAAATTGAAGAAAAAAAAAGAACCGGAACACCCACCCCTGGGATATCCGGTTCAGTAAAATTGAAAAAAAAAAGAACCGGAACACCCACCCCTGGGGTATCCGGTTCAGTAAAATTGAAAAAAAAAATAAAAAAAAAGTTAAAAATTTAATAAGGACAAAATTGGGATTTTTTTAAAATTGTAGGGGTATTGGGATAAATGTAGGGGTACGGGGTATAATTTTCCAAAATAGATAATCCATGGGCCACACGGAAATACTGATCTCACCCTCCATAAGGCCCATGCACCACTCTCTCGTTTTTCCATAAAAATACTGTAACAAAAAACATGTCATTGGGCCTTCTCTTAATTTACTTCTGGGCCTGCTTCAATTGGCCTTGCGCCTTTGCTGTCTACACATGCCTTTAAGGCTTAAACCCCCTGACTCCGTATGTTTCTTATTAGATTTTAGTTTTGTTACATAGTTTCTTTCTCTACATTTTTAGCATAATAAAAACCTAAAAATCAAATAGTTTTTGTTAGTTTTTAGCACGATAAAAAGATATAAAAAATGTAATATTTTTCTTCTTTTGTTAGGATTTAAATGCTTTGTTACATAGTTTTGTTCTATAATTTTTAGATAAAATGTCATAAAAAACAATTTAATCTTGTTTAGGATTCAATTAGAACTTGATTGCTAGTATTTTCTATAGTGTGCTTCCTTGTTGCTACTGATTTGTTTGCTTAGATGTGCGAGATACTTCGAGAGAGCCTTTGATTGTGATTCGACTTGCTTCGTGTTCCACTTTATTTGTGGGACACGAATTCGCTTCCAATGCGATTGATTGGCGTCGTGTTCCACTTTATTTGTGGGACACGAACTTATTTCCGAGGCGATTCATCTGACCTCTCATTCGTTGAGATGTATATTCTTGCGATGTCTGGATTGTATTTTTTGCAGGCTATTTGAGTGGTTATGCTCGACGCGTACCACATGTCGCTCGTGA
Organism: Vicia villosa; assembly: GCF_029867415.1. NCBI lineage: Eukaryota > Viridiplantae > Streptophyta > Magnoliopsida > Fabales > Fabaceae > Vicia > Vicia villosa. The sequence goes on from NW_026705228.1 coordinate 684,874, forward strand.
TTTATTTCCACGACGATGCTTCTGATTTTGCGTGATGCTGGCTTACGCGAAGTATTCCAGGTTTCTTTTCTTTTGCTTGCAAGCTCATTGCGGATTTGCTATCCGCTCGGTATTCTCTTTTCCCTTTTACCTATACACGTACCATATCTTGCCATGAGAAGTAGGTTAGGCATGTAGCATCATATTTGCCATGAGAAGTAGGACCTAGACATTCATCTGGCCAAGCCCTCGAAAGAGTCTCTGTTTTTGTTGGTGTGTTTATATTTGTGCTTTGCGGCAGGGAGTCACGGTGTAATAAGACCTACATGGCACTCCGTTAAGTCCTCATGGAAGGCATGCGGAAAGGGTTAGCAATCAACCCCCGCCCAGTCTCATCGAGTCCGTTCAGTATGTGCACGCTACGCGTGGTTCGCTTCTGAACTAGCACAAGATCTTGTTATCGAGTATGTCAGGAAAAGGGTTCATGCAATCGGACCCCCGCATTTTTTATAGCTCACGTCGCTTGACGTTGATGCTCGGTGTACGCACGCACCGTTTTCCTTTCAGATTCGTGATGGCTTGGTTGCTGAGAGTGACCCGTTCCTCTTGTCTATGGCTCGATCATTTTCGCGAGGTCTGATGCTTGGTTGACTCGGGTGATTCGCTGCCCTTGGCTAGCGGGACCGCTTTTCTACTACTTGGCCAGTGCCAGTAGTTTGTTTGCTTTACGAGCGGAGCTCGTTTGTGTGCCATTGTTATGCATTTGTTTGATCACTACTTCGGTAGTTGGTTTGATTATCGAGCGGAGCTTGATCGCATGCCATATGTTTGTGATGCTTGTTCACTATCTTTGTATCTGTTATGCCTGTTAGTATGATATCTTTGTGATGCTTGTTCACTATCTTCTTATCTGCGATGCCTGTTTGTATGATATCTTTGTGATGCTTGTTCACACACTTTCACATGTATACCTGTTACATGTTGTTTGCGATGCCTGTTCGCATTTTTGTTCGTGATACTTGTTCACATTTGACGTGTATGCCTGTTACACGTTTGCCATGCATGTATGCCTGTTACGTGTAAGTCCTTTATCTGCTATGCCTGTTAGTATGATATCACTTGTGATGCCTGTTCACACACTCACATTCGTGTATGCCTGTTACATGTCTGTTTTCTATCTGCGATGCTTGTTCGCATATTCTTATTTGTGATGCCTGTTCACATGCTATGTTTGCTAGGATCTTTTTGATGCTCCTTGTTTGCATGCTCCCTTAGGGTGCTCGGTTCCGTTTCTCTAGGAGACGCGAATCGAGATAGAAACAGAAACTTTTGAGCCGAACTACGGCGCTCTAATTTCTCCATTGCACATTGGAGGTACGTAGGCACAGGGTACGAACACCCTAGCGAGCGAACTTTTCTTTTTCTGTTGTTTTGTTCGACTTTTTCCTTTATCTTGTTTGCCTACTATTTGCATGTTTCCTTTTATCTTGTATATCCTTCCATTGCATGTTTCCCTTTGCACATAGCATGATACACACACACACCCTTAGATTAGAAACTAGCAAAAGTGGATACTATGGAGTACCACAAGCGTGAGGGGTGCTAGTACCTTCCCCTTGCGCAACCGACTCCCTTACCTATTTTCTTAGACTTGTGCTTGTTTATTTGGTTTTCTTCGATATTTTCCATTCCTTAGCATAGGATAAATAGATGTTCGATGGCGACTTCATTGTTTTGTTTCGATGATTTTTCCAGTTGCTTCACCATGATATTAGGCTCACATCACATGCTAAGAGTTTTCACATTACACACACTAAGAAGCATGTGACACAAAATAGAAAATATCATGTTGCTCAAACTAAGGAATATCATGATGTACCTCCTGTTTATTATCATGCTAAACCCAAGTTCAATCAGAACTTGAGGAGAACTAACAAGAAAGGACCCAAGAAAATGTGGGTACCTAAGGAGAAGATAATTTCTGTTGCAGATATCCTTGGCAGCAAAGAAGACAAAGCAAAACATGTCATGGTACCTGGACTCTGGGTGCTCGCGGCACATGACGGGAAAAAGGTCTATGTTCCAAGACCTGGTGCTTAAGTCTGCTGGAGAAGTCAAGTTTGGAGGGAATCAGAAGGGCAAGATAATTGGCTCTGGAACCATAAGTATTGGTAACTCTCCTTCCATAACTAATGTACTTCTTGTAGATGGATTAGCTCATAACTTATTGTCCATAAGTCAATGAAGTGACAATGGTTATGACATAATCTTCAATCAAAAGTCTTGCAAAACTGTAAGTCAGAAGGATGGCTCAATCCTATTTACAGGCAAGAGAAAGAACAACATTTACAAGATTGATCTTCAAGATCTTAAGAATCAGAAGGTAACTTGTCTTATGTCTGTTAGTGAAGAGAAATGGGTCTGGCACAGAAGATTAGGCCATGCTAGTTTGAGAAAGATTTCTCAGATTAACAAACTTAATCTGGTCAGAGGACTCCCTAATTTGAAATATAAATCAGATGCTCTTTGCGAAGCATGTCAAAAAGGGAAGTTTTCCAAACCTGCATTCAAGTCTAAGAATGTTGTTTCTTCCTCTAGGCCGCTAGAACTTCTGCACATTGATCTATTTGGCCCTGTCAAAATAGCATCTGTCAAAGGGAAGAAATATGGATTATTCATCGTAGATGACTATAGCAGATGGACATGGGTAAAGTTCTTGAAACACAAGGATGAGTCTCATATAGTGTTCTTTGACTTCTGCACTCAGATCCAATCTGAGAAAAAGTGTAAAATCATAAAGGTCAGAAGTGATCATGGTGGCGAATTTGAGAACAGATTCGTTGAGATTTATTTCAAAGAAAATGGTATTGCCCATATTGCCCTTGAACTCCACAACAAAATGGAGTTGTAGAGAGAAAGAATAGGACTCTACAAGAAAAGGCCAGAACCATGATCAACGAAACCAATATGGCTAAACATTTCTGGGCAGAAGCAATAAATATTGCATGTTATATTTAGAATAGAATCTCTATAAGACCTATTCTAAATAAGACTCCTTATGAATTGTGGAAGAATAGAAAGCCCAACATTTCTTATTTTCATCCATTTGGATGTGTATGTTATATTCTGAACACTAAAGATCATCTGAATAAGTTTGATTCTAAGGCACAGAAGTGTTTCCTTCTTGGATATTCTGAACGCTCAAAAGGCTACAGAGTATACAATACTGAAACATTGATTGTTGAAGAATCAATCAATATCAGATTTGATGATAAGCTTGGTCTTGAAAAGCCATAGAAGTTTGAGAATTTTGCAGATATTGAAATCTCTAACTCAGAAGCTGAAGAACCCAGAAGCAAAGTGTCAGAAGATCAAGTTGCTGCTTCATTAGAGAATTCAGAATTTCTGAAGAGCCAACTATCAGAAGATCTTCTAGACTCAACTCTGCTCACTCAGAAGATGTTATCATTGGGAAGAAAGAAGATCCTATCAGAACAAGAGCATTCCTTAAGAACAATGCAGAATGTCAATTTGGTCTAGTATCTCTTATTGAGCCAACTTCAGTTGATCAAGCTCTGGAGGATGTTGACTGGATAATTGCCATGCAAGAAGAACTCAATCAGTTTACAAGGAATGACGTATGGGATCTTGTTCCAAGACCAAAAGGATTCAACATCATTGGAACCAAATGGGTCTTCAGAAACAAGCTAAGCGAAAAGGGAGAAGTTGTAAGAAACAAAGCCAGACTGGTTGCTCAGGGCTATAATCATCAAGAAGGTATTGACTATACTAAAACCTTTGCACCAGTGGCCAGGTTAGAATCTATTCGCTTATTAATTTCTTTTGCCACTCAACATAACATCACTCTATATCATATGGATGTTAAGAGTGCCTTCTTAAATGGTTATATAGATGAGGAAGTATATGTCCACCAACCTCCTGGTTTTGAAGACTCTAAGTCTCCAGAACATGTTTTCAAATTAAAGAAATCATTATATGGCCTGAAGCAAGCTCCTAGAGCTTGGTATGAAAGATTAAGTTCTTTCCTTCTGGACAATGGTTTCACTAGAGGAAAAGTGGATACTACTCTCTTTTGTAAAACCTTTAAAAAGGATATTTTAATTTGTCAAATTTATGTTGATGATATTATTTTTGGAACCTCTAATGCTACACTTGGAAAGGAGTTTGCTAAGTCTATGCAGGCTGAGTTTGAAATGAGCATGATGGGAGAACTCAAGTATTTCCTTGGGATCCAGATCAATCAAACTTCTGAAGGAACTTATGTTCATCAGACCAAGTATGTGAAAGAACTTCTGAAGAAGTTTAATCTTTCAGAAAGCAACGAAGCAAAAAATCCTATGCATCCAACGTGTGTTCTAGGTAAGGATGAGGTAAGTAAGAAGGTAGATCAGAAGCTCTACAGAGATATGATTGGATCTCTTCTATATCTTACTGCTTCTAGACCTAATATTTTATTCAGTGTTTGTCTGTGTGCAAGATTCCAATCAGATCCTAGAGAATCTCACTTAACAGCTGTTAAGAGAATTCTAAGGTATCTGAAAGGTACTACTAATGTTGGTTTAGTCTACAGAAGATCTGAAGAATACAACTTAGTAGGATTCTGTGATGCTGATTACGCTGGAGATAGAGTTGAAAGGAAAAGTACTTCTGGAAGTTGTCAATTTCTTGGAAGTCACCTGATCTCCTGGTACAGCAAGAAGCAAGCTACAATTGCCCTCTCTACAACAGAAGCAGAATATGTTGTTGCTGCTGGATGTAGTACATAGATGCTCTGGATGAAGAGTCAGCTAGAAGATTATCAGATATATGAGAGTAACATTCCTATCTTTTATGATAATACTTCTGCTATATGTTTATCTAAGAATCCAATCTTACATTCCAAAGCTAAACATATTGAGATTAAACATCATTTCATTAGGTACTACGTTCAGAAGGGTGTTCTATCTTTAAACTTTGTTGATACAGACCATCAATGGGCTGATATCTTTACAAAACCCCTTGCTGAAGATAGGTTTAAGTTTATTCTGAAGAATATCAGTATGGATTTATGCCCAGAATGAAAGGATGAGAAGTTCTGATATATTGATTAGATTTGAAATGATCATTTTCATTTTCTTATAAGAAGTTTTGAATGTTGATCAGTTAGATATTCTGATTCTGTTATTGCTAACGTTTCATATGTCTAAGTTGATTCAAAATCTCTTTTAAAGCAAAACAGCTGTCACCAGCTATTCCAGAAGATGAACACGTGTTCACTCTAATTGGACAAGCATGCGTGCAGTTGATGAGACGTCGCCCTAGGTAACTGTGCAAATCATTTCAAATATCACGTTTTACCCTAACGTCACTCATCATTAAATACTAACTGATTCAATCTCTGTAATCTTGTTCATTCAGAATCATATTGCATTTCATTTCAAATCCGTTCTTATATAAACTCATCTCCATAAGATTTCATCTCTTTCCATTCTCTCTTTTTGTTCGTTGTCTATAATTGTTCATCTCTCTCGTTTTGCATAAATCCTAGTTACTAAACCCTAATCTCAGTGTGTATCCATGGCTTCATCTTCGAATGTTTAACGTAGGGCATCATCGTCACATCAAGTTCAACAAAAGAAATCTGCAAATCTTCCTTTGAAGTCTTGTTCGATTACTTATGATGAAGTGGAGGTTCTTTGCGAAACAATGGTGGATTTTGAAAATCTTATGGCACATGATTTCAAAACCAAAACTGCAATGCTGGCACATGATATTCTGAGAGCAGCTGGCTCGTCTCAGAACTTGAGTGCTATCCGAGGTAGTATTCTAAATGAGCTGTCTCTAAAAGGGATGCAGCTGGTTGAAAAGGTGACCACTCCTCCAAACGTGTTTCCAGATATTCTGACAAGAAGAACTCCTGTTGTGAGTTTCTCTCACATGTTCAAAGAGGAGCTAGACAAATCTGTTAAACGCTATCTGAAGTCATGTGTTAAAGCACAAACTTCGGTTGACCCTGCTTGGATTTGAGGAAGAACTCTTCCATCTCTGGATGAGTTAAGAAAGAAGGACAAGAAGAAGAAAGAAAAGAAGCTAAAGAGAAAGGTCACAGAAGAAGGACCTGATGCTAAGCAAGCAAAGAAGCAGAAGAAACCTACAGAGTCTCTCAAAATATCCAGAACCGAAGAACAGTTTGAGAAGCTCATTCATAAATTTTATCATGCAGATTCTTCTGACCTTCCCCCTCAGAAAAAGCCACCTCCTTCTGTAATTCCATCTTCTTCCACCACCAAAAAAAGAAACCGTCCACTTATTTCTACACCAGTTCTAAACCCTCAACCTCTAAATGCTATCTCAACCACCTCCACTGCCGTTTCTTCATCCTCCTTATCCTCTTCTACTACCCCTGTTTTGTTCTCAAGAGAATCTAAACCCTATAGTCTTCTTTACCCTGACTATCGTTTCACCTTCAATCCTCTTGAACTCTCTATTGATACCTGTTATGACTTGTTAATGTATAAGGTCAGAACAGGGTTGGATACTCTGAAAGCTGCTCATGACTCCAAGATGGATTATGTTGCTACTAGCAAGTTGTGGAAAATCTTTGAGAAGGATTTTCAGACTGATCTTCTGAACATCCAGAAGAGATGCTTGGCTGATGCATCTGGACCTTCTGGTTACTTTTTAGAGTTAGATGATGGTAAGTACTATCACCCCATCAGGAGCTGGAAATCTCTTGAAGAGAAGGAATTCTCTGATGAGCTTGAAGAGGTGCATCCTCTTGCTATGGTCGTGTGGAAGCCTATCTATCATATTCTGACTGGAGACTTTCAGTCCATATTCAACTGGTTAAGGGAGAATTCCTCTGCTAAAGCACCAAGTATGGTATATCCAAAAGTTGAATATCAATCATAACCAGTTGCTCTTACACCTCCTCAGAATTTGGCTGCTATTCTTCTGGCTCTCGAAACTCCAGATGCTGATATCCCTTCTCCGGTATATGCTGAAGTTGCTTCTGAATCAGAAGCTGATGCTGGGAATCAAGATGCTGAGAATCATCCTGCTACGCAATCTCCTGCTAAGGAAAATCAAGCTGATGTTCTCATGGTCGATGCACATGTTGAGAATCCTCCTCTTATGTACAATAGCTTTGAAGCTTCTTCTGCTGGACCTTCTATGCTGATAAACACTATGAAGGCTCTTCAACAGAATCAAGCTGATCTTTCTTCTCGTCTAGACAAGCATGAGGATACTCACAATGAGTTCAGATCTTTCATGAAGACGCAGACTGAAGACACTACTGAGATCAAAAACCTTCTGGCCATGTTAGCTAATAAGCTAAGCTATTCGTAGTATGTCTTGGTCTTAGATGTTTTCTTGTTTTATGCATCTGTTTCTTACATCTGCTTCTATCTCTTGTACTTCTGATATTTTATTGATCAATGAAATCATTATCTTCTTCACTTTATGTGTCTTTTATCATCTGAATCTTTTAATGCTTTTTGATGTTATGACAAAAAGGGGGAGAAACATGATAATTGATTTGGTTTATTATATTAGTTACTGGGATTAAGTCTCAACATTTCCTAACATTATTTGCAAGTTCTATGTCTTTGAGATTTTTTGCAGGATTGAAGATATTCTGAAAAAGCTCAACATGAGAAGCAAATACATGGGAAAAGAAATTCTATAAAGAAGCATGTTCTTGAAAAATTGAAGCAAGCTTAGTGCTGTGAAGCTTCAAGATCAGAAGCAAGAAGAATGTTATGATATTCTCTTTGTAGAATATGCTCTGATACATTTTCTTCTCTTAAATGCTCTGATACATGCTCTTTCTTAAGAATGTTCTGATACATTCATGCTCTAATATTTTTTGCCTAGTATGTTTTGAAACATTTTAGGATGTAAAGATGCTCTGATGATGCTCTTATGAATCATGGATAATGAACATAATCGTAACAAGCGTGTATGGTCGTTTCAAACGTGGCTGGACATGGTAAACCATGCATTCTTACCCTATGGATTGTTAGAACAAGATTTGTTCTGATCAATATTCTTGTTTTGATGATAAAAATGTATATGCATTTTGTATAAGACAATGTGGTACTCTAATCCTTTGCATTTTCCATTTCAGGAAATATATAAAGAGTATGCACAATTCAGCGCTAAGAAGCACGGACTCAGAAGGTTCAAGATTGCAACATCAGAACATGCTCTCGGAAGACATCAGAAGATGGTCAAGCAGAATTAGAACATGGTCTATGAAGCATCAGAAGAACATGAGATCAGAAGCAGAAGCACTGAAGTTCTTATGGTATCACGCTCAAGCACTTCAAAGTCTGAAGACAAGAAGATGCTCTGCACCAAGCTGAATGACTCTGATATTCAAACATTGTATCTACAAATCTCATATCAGAAGCAAGTACAAGATGGCATGCTATTAAGTCTAATCTCTGACTGACAAAAGGAACGTTAGAAGCTACAAAAGGCAAAGTCAGTAAAAGCAGCAAAAGCATGGCTCGAGGTAGTTGACAAAAGTGTGAAACATTAAATGCAGCGTTGTACTATTCACGCAAAGCATTAAATGCAACCCAACGGTCATCTTCTCAAATGCCTATAAATATGGAAGTTCTGATCAGAAGCAGTAACACAACTCTTGCAAAAATACTGAAACGCTGCTGAATTCAAATCTCATGAACTTTATCTTCAACCTCACAAACTCTTGTAATATTTAGTGAGTGTTAAGCTTAGAACTTAAGAGAAATATCACAGTTGTGATTATAGCTTACTAAGAAGCAATTCATACTCTTGTAAACATTTATTTTACATTGATTGTAAAAGGTTCCTAGAGTGATCAGTGAGATCAGTAGACTCTAGAAGACTTAGAATTTTCTAAGTGGTGATTTCCTAGAGTATTCAAGTTGTGATCCGTATACTCTAGAAGACTTAGAGGGTATCTAAGTGGAAAACCATTGTGATCAAGATTGATTAGCGGACTAAATCCTCAGTTGAGGTAAATCACTCTAAGGGGGTGGACTGAAGTAGTTTCGTTAACAACGAAGCAGTATAAAAATAATAGTGTTCATTGTTTTTATCTGAAGAGTTTTTAAAGTCACACTTATTCAAACCCCCCTTTCTAAGTGTTTTTCTATCCTTCATGGATGTCAAAGAGAGGATTAGAAGCTTTAGTTGGGATTAAAAGTGGCTGGAACCTCGACTTCACTATTGCCCTATGCTTTGAATTTTTTAAAAGCTTTAGTAAGGTTCTGGATAGGGTGTTTTCGTTGTCCTTAGGGTCTGAATAAGTTTAGAATATATAGAGCATGTGATTAGGTCAACATGTTTGGAAAGAATTCATTGAATTGATTAAAAAATATTTGATTTTTCTTTTGTACCAAAACTTTCCAATCTTGAATAATTCTATTTTTCAATCTTTTTGTCACGTTCCCTTGGCCTCCAATCTTGCTTTAAATTGATTAAAATATTTGGGGAATTAATCATGTGATCTTTTATTGGTAAATCATGATTTTATTTGGTTTATATTGAATTTAAATAAATAAATCCAAAAATAAATGAAATAAAACCACAAAATAAATAAAAGTTATAGCTTCTGACAAAAAACATCAAAGTTGTCCTATACAAGCCACTTTGGAACATTTTTTGCATTTGAGAATTTTATCTTAAAGATATAGCTTCTGACAAGAAACAGCTTTTTGCGAGCTTCTAGAAGGATCTATAATGTTTTGGCTTATATCTCTCAAATGGTGGATTTCTTGACTTTGGACCCAACATCAAAGTTGTAGAGAATTGAATTTCCTTGAGAATGAGCTTTAGTTGAGGAATTTCTGATAAAGTATGAGTGACTTATGGCCAGTCAAAGTTGGGTTGACTTTTAGTTCAAAACCCTAATTTAGAAACTATGAGCTTTGTTGATTTATGAGTTTTCCTTGATGAATCATGATCAACCCTTGATAAAATGATGAATGTGACTTCAAATTCTTGATGTTGACCAAAAATCAAGAGTTTTGACTGTGATTTGTCCATAGTTGTTGACTTTTAGGTCAAACTAGTCGATTGTCGACTATTTGAGTTTTTGACTGAGCAAATTTGTACTATGGGGTTTTAAACTTGACCTGAAGATACTCTGAATCATATGAGATACCATTAAGTCCACCTGAGGTCTCAGAAGTTCCATTTTCCTTGATTAAATCCAAACCCTAATTTTGGTCCTTATTGCTTAGGAGGAGAGTTAACATGCCTACAATTAGAGATTGTATGAGCCTGTGGAGACTACCTGAGCCAAACTATCTTGAAATATGGTGGGAAAATTTTGGGTATGACACATAAGCTAACACTTTTCCTTTCTGCATCAACATACCTCCCAAACCCATCAGAGAAGCATCACAATACACAACAAACAGTTCTAATGGATCCGGCAAAATCAAAATAGTGTTGCACCCCAATTTTTGACCTCTGAGATCCCATCATTTTCTAAGTGTTATGATCATTATTGTTATACCCCAAAATTTTCCCGCATTTTTTTTCAAAGAGAAGTCAAAAGACTTCTGTCTAAAAATTTGGAGTTTTATACAATCTTGGATTTTTATTTCATAAATATCCTGATTTTATGAATACTCAATTTTTAGAATTTTTTATACAGTATTTTGGTTCGCTGTTAAATTTATTCTTACATAAACGCCAAATACTGTTTATCACTTCATACACTGTTTATTTGAGATTTATTTTCAGATAAATAATGCTGACGCAGTTTGTGCAGAATTAAAATTTGCAGGCGCGGAGTCCGGATTTCAGATTATGCTGGTAACAATTAAATTATTATTGGTTTTATTTCCCACTAATTTTTATTTTTATACTATATTATTTTTTTCAAAATCTCTTTCTTTCTTTTCAAATATCTTCCTTTCTTTTCAAATCTCTTTCTTTCAAATTAAATTCTAGCTTTATTCTACACCCCTTTTCTTTTCAAAAACCTACCATACTTTTTTTCAAATCCTACTACTATTCAAAACGGTAACACTCCACTCCCAACGTCTCTATCTCTCTCTTTTCACTCTATAAATACTCCTCATTTTTTTCATAAATTCTCACATCAAATTTCACTCATCTCCCAAATTTCTCAAACTTCTATCTCATAATTATTTTCTCTTCTTCCTCGGCAAAAATGGCAAAGTGGATGGATACACTTTTTCTTATAGTCATCACTATTTTTACGGTGATCATGTCCTTCTTCTGTCTGCATAGTCCTGAAAAATGCGGACCTGCGATGGTTACACTTCCGATCATCTATTTTCTGTTGTTCATAGCATGGATTATTAATCGTCATTTTTAAAGTTTGTTGTATCTGTCGCTTTCAAATAGTGTACCGTCTATTTTATTTGTCGTACTGTTCATTATATTATGTAATATTTGTACTGTTAGTATTAAATGTTGTACTATCTGTCGTGCGGTAGTTTAATTATCAAGATAATATTATGTGTGTTAAATATTTATTTTTCTGTGCATTAAATATTTATTTTCAAGGTTATTATCGGTATTTTCGTTCGCGTACAGTATATTTTATTTATTTATTATGTTTGTGTTTTTCTAACAGCTCAGGTAAATAAATTTTTCACCATTAACACAACAAAAACAAAAAAAGAAAAAAAATTAACTTTAAACTGTTGAATTTTCACTTTAACTGTTACGTTAATACCCGGACAGCTAGTTACCAGTCAAACCCGCTATCAGCGCAATTCTCCGTGTTTGTACCATCAGTCAAATCAATTTTTCGCACTTCAAATTTCCAAGATTTTGTTCTAGAAGTCTTCTGATAATCACGTGGTCAACAGAGACTCAACACTGCACAAAAATCAGGTACGCCTAACTGTCTCCTACACAAACAGTCCCTAACTAGAGTTTTTGTTTTTTTTCAGGAGAACGAGTTTTTGAGACCTCAAATGGATTTCATGGATCTCCATATGTCTCAAAATACCACCAGACAAATTTTCAAACTTCGATTCGCTCAGACGCACAGTCAACAGCTCAAACAGTCAACAGACGACCAGTTTGACCAAAAAGTCAACAGACAGTCAAAAATGCAATTTTTTGTCAACATCCATATTTTGTCAAAAGATTCATCATGTGATCAATGGTTGATCATAATTCATCAAGAAAAGTTCAGAAATCGACAAAACTCAAAATTGCAAAATTAGAGTTTTTTAGCTAAAAGTCAACTAAACTTTGACCGACCATAACTCTCTCATAATTTATCAGAAAAATTCCAACCAAAGCTCATTCTCAAGGAAATTCAATTCTCTACAACTTTGATGTTGGGACCAAGGTCAAGAAATGCTTCCGCCTAAGAGATATAAGCCAAAACATTACAGGTCATTTTCAAAGTCAACAAAAAGCAGTTTTTTGTCAAAGCCCATATCATTAAAATAACTTCTCCAAATGCAAAAACGCTTCCAAAGTGGCTTGTAGAGGACATCTTGGGCTTTCCAAAAAGTTAAAGAACACTTTCATAGGATCAAAATTGAGGGAGATATGCCTTGATGAAGTTGACCTTTTTTGGAAAAATGCATGAAACAAGTAATGACCAAAATTTGATTTTTTTTCAAAAAGGCCAATTCTTTTGTGATTCAATCTTGATTCTCATATGTTTAAAGGGCATCCACGACCCATCCATGATTCATGACATTTTTATTTCATTTTAATTAAATTTTATTCATTTAAAGTTTAATTAAAGTGAGATAATTCAAAGATATTATCAAAGATGTTTATGGTTGCCAATCAAGACCAATTCAAGATGCTTAAATATATTATTGCAAGGTTGAAGAGAATAATACTTGAGTGTTTTAACCATGGTTAAGAAATACACTCATTGAAAATATTCCATTATCATATTTTTTCCACAAAATCAATCATGACAATTTTCACTTGCAAGGCTTCCAAGATCAAACTCTTTGCCTATAAATAGAACTTCATTTTCTTCATTCAAAGGAGGAGGAAAAAAAGGGAGAAACAAGAGGAGAGCACAACAACAAACACCAAAGCCATAGCATAAGTTTTATATTTTCCAAAAGTTTCAATAAACTTGTAAAAATCAAGGCTCATTCAAATAGCCACTTTCAATCAATTTCAATCACTCTTTTCCACTCTTGGAACATCATAGAGTAAGTACAATGTAATTTTTAATATGTAGTAGTGTTAGGAGTTCATGAATTAAAAACTCCATATTTATGCATATTTTCAATTTCTCAAAAAAAAAATGTTTTAATTTTAGTTTTAAGTTGATAAAATGTTTATTTAATTTTTAACATAAAAATATTTTATTTCTTTTCATAATTAATTTATATTGCTTAATTAATTAGTAATTATGTAAATATTGCTTTTTTTAATTATTTTTAACCAATAAAAAAACTCCAAAAATATTTTCCTTTTAGATTTAGGTTTATATTTTTTATAATCTAATTTTTGACATATAAAATAATATTTTTCTTGTTAAGTTTAATTATTTGTATAATTATTTGTTTAATTAGCTTGTTAATTAACTTAAAATCAAATTCCAAAAAAATCACAAAAAAATGAATTGAGTTTAATTTGTTTTATATTTATTTTTTGTATATTATTTGATATTATTTCTTATCTTCCTTTTCTTTGTCCAAGATCGGAATAAAAGATCAAATATGGCAGAGATTGTATGCAGTTGATTTAAGACTTTTGGAAATTTATCGTGTAGTCGCTATGATTCTATCAAGCTTCTGATAAATTTTCATTAACTTTAAATCCGAGATCATCATTCACTCACCATCGATCTTCACTAACATCGTGAATATACTTGACTAGCTTCAAGATGATTCACGTGCTAACATACTAACAATTAACTTTAAATTCCGCATTTTATTATATTGTCCTTTATATTTCTTGCTTTATACTTTATTTTATCATTCATATTATTTATGTTTCTGTTATTTTTTCTTTGTCCATTTGGACATATTATTTATGTTTCTGTTATTTTTTCTTTGTCCATTTGGACATATTATTTATGTTTCTGTTATTTTTTCTTTGTCCATTTGGACATATTATTTATGTTTCTGTTATTTTTTCTTTGTCCATTTGGACATATTATTTATGTTTCTGTCATTTTTTCTTTGTCCATTTGGACATATTATTTATGTTTCTGTCATTTTTTCTTTGTCCATTTGGACATATTATTTATATTTCTGCTATTTTTTCTTTGTCCATTTGGACATATTATTTATATTTCTGCTATTTTTTCTTTGTCCATTTGGACATATTATTTATATTTCCGCCATTTTTTCTTTGTCCATTTGGACATATTATTTATGTTTCCGCTATTTTTTCTTTGTCCATTTGGACGTTTATATTCCGCTATTTTCTCTTTGTCCATTTGGACGCTATGTTTATATTTCCGCTATTTTCTTTTTGTCCACTTGGACCATACTTTACTTTTATGCTAAAACACTAATAAACAACAAAAATCTAAAAAAAACGCTTAAGGTTCTCTCTTGGACTACTGGTTACTATCCCTAGCATTTTGGAGATTCGGACTTTATGGACTTAATGCCTCTGGACCCTTATTCTGTTATTACTCTGTGGTTGTTCTGTCTGTCTGGCATTGGATTGTTGTTTGTTTGTGTATGCAGGTATTTCCTTGAAAGTCCTTGATGGTTAATTCCGAGGCATTGAGATAAGGATTTTACCCGAAAACAGCCGTTACTCTGCCCGATTTTCATCAGAATTTTAATGTGATTAATGCAAAGTGGTGCTAAAGATAATAAGTTCATCTGGATCCCCAAGTGGTAATGTGTCGGTCAACTGTTGGTTTCTTATTTTGGTTAGATCATTCTCTCCTTAAACTTTTATTTTAAGCACTAGGATAGCCTCTTCATCTCCTCCCACTTCTTAAATTTTCAAAATCTTCTCCCTTTTTCCAAAATCTTCTTATGTTTGTAAAACCTCTTTTAAAAATCTTTTCTTATAAAATACCTTTTGCCCTTAGTGGCTTTTCTTTCAAAGTTTAGACACGATTAAGTGTTGTAGTGAGTTGAGATACCCCACGATTTTGAGATTGATTGATATAATGGAATCTTTTCCACGTGAAAGAGATAGTGTCATACTCGTTGATTTTCATCCGAGTTGGAGCCCTTCTTTCATTTGTGATGCAAAGAATCTATTTGTTCTCATGATCAAGATCAATGGCTGAGTATTTCTCTCTGACGACGATAAAGTGTTTATTCCTTTTTAAAAAAAAAAAACCGTTTTCCCTTTTAAGCGGAACTACATTAGCTCTGACTTCTCCATTGCACCGAGGAGGTATGTAGGCACAAGGCTTAATGTCTTGCCGAGCTTATTTTAAAAATCAAACAAGAGCAAAAGTGATCTAAGCAAAACTAAGAGCCCATGGATAACCATGGATACAAAGGGTGCTTAAAACCTTCCCTTTGTATAACCAACCCCCCGAACCCAAAATCTGTCAAAAGGTCTTTCCTGTTCTTTTATGCCTTTCCTTTTTGGATAAAATAAAAGTCGGTGGCGACTCTTGCAAAAAATAAAAAAAAAATTAAAAAAAAAATAAAAAGAGCAAGGAGTCAGTTCGCAAAAACCGAGTTTACAGAACTGCCGACTCTGCTGGGGACTTGACAAATCTTTTTAAAAGAGGGGTTACCTTAGAGTTTTTGATCACTTTAATATTTGCTTATACTTGTTTATTTTATTATTTTTTGCTATTCTGGATATATGTGTGGTTCCGTCACTTGAGATACATTATGGACAAATCCTAACCCGGATTAAGTACACATAAGAATTAGGTGGAGGGTATAGTCATGTACAGGCGTACGTGAGAATCCTTCCGCTCAGTGGAAGTTCCTTGTTGGTAGTATATGTTTAGCAAGTTCAGTTGCGAAGACATTATTGCTTTCATTGAACTGTAGAAGCTGAGTTGGCCGTAGAACCCCAACCCATCCTGGCCTTATTAGGTTGTGGCGCAGAAACTATTCAGGTGAAGACTTGGATTAGTTGTCATGCGGAGAGCCACACTCAGACGAGTTTTTCTTGAGAATATTATTGGCTCACAAGTTCAGTTGTGCAAGCCGGTAATATCCGAAAGAAGAATGTGGACTCTGACGTATCAGTAGAACATGTTGTGCAGGTGATTAACCCCTAGTACTATCCCATGTTTGGTTCTTTGACCTCATGCTCGTGACGTTGAACTTTGGAACCTACCTTATGTGCACCATGTTTGTGTTACCATTTCTGTATATGTGGCATTCATGCATTCATACATTCATAAAAATATTTTCCTTTGATTTCCAATGAACTCGGAGGTCTTTTTTGTAAACATCGTAAGTTTCATCAAACTCAATGGATCTTGGGTGTTGATAGGGTGAAAACTCTAATCCACCAAAATGGATGATTGATTTTGATGATAACTTGATCAATGCTTTAATCCAATGCTTTAATGTTTGCAAGTTAATATCTTAAGTTCTTTGAAACTCAAAAAAAAAAAAAATATAAACAACAATTGCATCATTTGCATACATACATTCAGGTTATCCATGAAACTTATCCTTGTCTGTCTCCATCTTTAGAGTTATCTATCTACCATCAAGTTGATTCTTCCTCCTCGAAATCCTCTTCCATAAGGTTTTAGGTCTGATCTTCATTGTCCTTTCCATCAAGGGGCAGCAGGCCATGATTTAGAAAGATGTTTCCCTACTGTTTGTATTTCCTCAGTTATATTGTTTGCTTTTAAACTTTTTTCATTCCAGAATGTTAATTTTAATGAAATGAGCATCGTATTTTTGAATTCATTTTCATCTACTATGTCTATGTTTATGCTTCTTTTACAAAAAAAAAAAAAAAAATTATTTTGCTTTCTCTATCAAACTTGTGTTTTATGCAAAGATTGGAGGGAGGATGATGACAACGAAATACCCAGGTTGTTGAACTGTATGCTTTTAAATAAAACTTTGCTGACGATGTACAGGCATTGTTTCACTTCCCAAACACTGGAGAAATAAGGAAGTTAATCCCTCGTCAACCCCTTTGAGCCTAGAAGTTGGTGTTTCTTTCTGTACGAAATAACCCATATTTTAACCCGGGGCAGGGTAGTTCCCAGTTAATTTGTTTGTGCATTCTATTTTAAGAGAATCATTCAATGCACCTTTTAACAAGTGTTTTAATCACAAGCTTTCCCCCGCTTACATCAAAGAAATACTGGAGATGCCAATCAAAAGCTGATAATGGTTCATTATAATCATTAAGCAAGATAGTCACTATCTTTCAAAAAAAGTATCAAAAAAGAAAATCAAAGAAAATCCTGCTAAGTCAAACTCAAAAAATGACTTAGGCAAAAATTAAGGCATCCCGCTGACTGTAAGTTCAAAATAAACAGTTCAGGCAAAAGTTAGGGATATCAAAATAAAAAAAAAAAGGAGAGATAAGTCAATAAATTCTTGAACCACAAAATGTTGTGACTATCAAAAGGAAGAAGTGACTGCCATCTCCAAGTTTTCTTGGCTTGTGAACTATCATCATTACAACAGGTAAAATTCCAGAAGTCTCTTGGAACCTGAATGCATATTTTGAATTAACTGAGTTTAGGACTGAAGATCATCACGAAGATGGGGCGGGTTACAAAAATTTTGAGCCTTATACCTTTTGTTTTTTAAACCGTGAACCTGACCACGTTACAACCTTCAAAAGCTCTAATTGAAGCAAGGTTTATTTTGAAAGCATACTACAACAAGGTTGCGTAAGCTGACTCCCAAGAGATTTACCAATCATTTATGTTGATACCATATCTTTGCTTTATCTTTCACGTTGATTGTTTTAACCTTTATGTTTTGAACAAGTGATTCCATTTTCTTTACAAAGTGACTTTGATTTTAAAAATATATTTTGAGCATTGCATTAAAATTACCATTCTTGAATGAACATTTTATTTGCAAGTAAACACTCATCTTCTAGGAAGTTCAAACAGTCGAGAAACTTGATCAGTGATCCTATCAGGGGCACGTTCCTTCAAGATCCTGTTGTTCAGATGTTTAATCAAGATTTGTTGATCAGAATATCCTCTTCAAGATGTATACTATGGCAAGTCTCCCCAACATTCATTTCAAGAGTTGAATCCGTGATCAGTTCATCCCCAACATAGTTCAACTGAAGCCATGATCAGTTAACTTGCAACAATTACTCAATCAGGGGCAATCTTCTTCAGCAATACTCAAGCCTAGTTTATCAGTTATTCTCAAAGGATCATTTGTTTGATACAGTTATCAGTGTGACAAGAAGTTTGTTCATGCATCTTCTTTCCAAGCGGATTTTTTTTTAGAGTTCCTGTGTTGAGGAATCAAAGCTCCAATCTTGCCTCACAAAAGAGTCAATCCCAGTTGTCATGAATAACTACATTGCATTGAGCATTCATCATGCATAGAAAACTTTAACATCATGCATAAAAACAAAATCATGCTCATTTATATTCTTCTAAGGTCCTGTTGTTGTCAACATCTTACCTTGAGATCAAAGTCCAACTTACTTGGCACCTACCCAAACAAATTTATCCTTTTGATTCGTTTTGTCTGTATCTATCTGATATTCTTCATGATATGTCTTGTTTGTTCTGACAATTTTTCAGAACTTTGTCACCTTTTATTCAAAGCTTCTATGGATGTCCCAATTCCCAATAAAGTGTTATTACCTCATTCAATGTCACTCTTGAATGTCTCTGAGTTCAATCATGTTTTATCTTGATTGTCGTTTGATGCTGCTGCATTCATGGTTTATCTTAAAACGCTTTTGATATTTTCTTCTTGAAGTTCAAATCATGTTTTACCATGATTGACCTTGGTGTTCTCTAATCATGTTTTACCTTGATTGTCACTTGGTATTCTCTAATCATGTTTTACCTTGATTGTCATTTGGTATTTTTCAATCATGTTTTACCTTGATTGTCATTTGATGTTATCCAATCATGTTTTACCTTGATTATCCCTTAATGACATCCAATCATGTTTTACCTTGATGGATCTGTGACGATTATCTAATCATGTTTTACCTTGATTGTCCGTTGATGATTACCCAATCATGTTTTACCTTGATTGTCATTCGATGTTGCCCAATCATGTTTTACCTTGATTGTCATTTGATGTTGTCCAATCATGTTTTACCTTGATATTCATTTTATGTAGCCACATTCATGTATGCCTCAGATATTCTCTTCTCAAAGTTCAATCATGTTTTATCTTGAAAGCTTTTGTCAACTGTTTCTTTCTTGTGTGAAGTCTGATTCTATTCCTGGATGACTTGTACCTTTTCCCCAACGGAGTCTGTTTACTTCTCCCCTGTGGTGTCCTGTTTCCATCTCGTGGAAATCATATGCATTCATAATCATAAGCATTATATTGCATCTCAAGTTCAAAAATTGTGTTTTTATATATATTTAAGTCTCTTCAATCACGTCGAAACGAAGATTTACAATCATCGTGTCTCCGGATAGAAGAAACTTAAATAGGGGCATCTGTTGCACCCCAATTTTTGACCTCTGAGATCCCATCATTTTCTAAGTGTTATGATCATTATTGTTATACCCCAAAATTTGCCCGCATTTTTTTTCAAAGAGAAGTCAAAAGACTTCTGTCTAAAAATTTGGAGTTTTATACAATCTTGGATTTTTATTTCATAAATATCCTGATTTTATGAATACTCAATTTTTAGAATTTTTTATACAGTATTTTGGTTCGCTGTTAAATTTATTCTTACATAAACGCCAAATACTGTTTATCACTTCATACACTGTTTATTTGAGATTTATTTTCAGATAAATAATGCTGACGCAGTTTGTGCAGAATTAAAATTTGCAGGCGCGGAGTCCGGATTTCAGATTATGCTGGTAACAATTAAATTATTATTGGTTTTATTTCCCACTAATTTTTATTTTTATACTATATTATTTTTTTCAAAATCTCTTTCTTTCTTTTCAAATATCTTCCTTTCTTTTCAAATCTCTTTCTTTCAAATTAAATTCTAGCTTTATTCTACACCCCTTTTCTTTTCAAAAACCTACCATACTTTTTTTCAAATCCTACTACTATTCAAAACGGTAACACTCCACTCCCAACGTCTCTATCTCTCTCTTTTCACTCTATAAATACTCCTCATTTTTTTCATAAATTCTCACATCAAATTTCACTCATCTCCCAAATTTCTCAAACTTCTATCTCATAATTATTTTCTCTTCTTCCTCGGCAAAAATGGCAAAGTGGATGGATACACTTTTTCTTATAGTCATCACTATTTTTACGGTGATCATGTCCTTCTTCTGTCTGCATAGTCCTGAAAAATGCGGACCTGCGATGGTTACACTTCCGATCATCTATTTTCTGTTGTTCATAGCATGGATTATTAATCGTCATTTTTAAAGTTTGTTGTATCTGTCGCTTTCAAATAGTGTACCGTCTATTTTATTTGTCGTACTGTTCATTATATTATGTAATATTTGTACTGTTAGTATTAAATGTTGTACTATCTGTCGTGCGGTAGTTTAATTATCAAGATAATATTATGTGTGTTAAATATTTATTTTTCTGTGCATTAAATATTTATTTTCAAGGTTATTATCGGTATTTTCGTTCGCGTACAGTATATTTTATTTATTTATTATGTTTGTGTTTTTCTAACAGCTCAGGTAAATAAATTTTTCACCATTAACACAACAAAAACAAAAAAAGAAAAAAATTAACTTTAAACTGTTGAATTTTCACTTTAACTGTTACGTTAATACCCGGACAGCTAGTTACCAGTCAAACCCGCTATCAGCGCAATTCTCCGTGTTTGTACCATCAGTCAAATCAATTTTTCGCACTTCAAATTTCCAAGATTTTGTTCTAGAAGTCTTCTGATAATCACGTGGTCAACAGAGACTCAACACTGCACAAAAATCAGGTACGCCTAACTGTCTCCTACACAAACAGTCCCTAACTAGAGTTTTTGTTTTTTTTCAGGAGAACGAGTTTTTGAGACCTCAAATGGATTTCATGGATCTCCATATGTCTCAAAATACCACCAGACAAATTTTCAAACTTCGATTCGCTCAGATGCACAGTCAACAGCTCAAACAGTCAACAGACGACCAGTTTGACCAAAAAGTCAACAGACAGTCAAAAATGCAATTTTTTGTCAACATCCATATTTTGTCAAAAGATTCATCATGTGATCAATGGTTGATCATAATTCATCAAGAAAAGTTCAGAAATCGACAAAACTCAAAATTGCAAAATTAGAGTTTTTTAGCTAAAAGTCAACTGAACTTTGACCGACCATAACTCTCTCATAATTTATCAGAAAAATTCCAACCAAAGCTCATTCTCAAGGAAATTCAATTCTCTACAACTTTGATGTTGGGACCAAGGTCAAGAAATGCTTCCGCCTAAGAGATATAAGCCAAAACATTACAGGTCATTTTCAAAGTCAACAAAAAGCAGTTTTTTGTCAAAGCCCATATCATTAAAATAACTTCTCCAAATGCAAAAACGCTTCCAAAGTGGCTTGTAGAGGACATCTTGGGCTTTCCAAAAAGTTAAAGAACACTTTCATAGGATCAAAATTAAGGGAGATATGCCTTGATGAAGTTGACCTTTTTTGGAAAAATGCATGAAACAAGTAATGACCAAAATTTGATTTTTTTTCAAAAAGGCCAATTCTTTTGTGATTCAATCTTGATTCTCATATGTTTAAAGGGCATCCACGACCCATCCATGATTCATGACATTTTTATTTCATTTTAATTAAATTTTATTCATTTAAAGTTTAATTAAAGTGAGATAATTCAAAGATATTATCAAAGATGTTTATGGTTGCCAATCAAGACCAATTCAAGATGCTTAAATATATTATTGCAAGGTTGAAGAGAATAATACTTGAGTGTTTTAACCATGGTTAAGAAATACACTCATTGAAAATATTCCATTATCATATTTTTTCCACAAAATCAATCATGACAATTTTCACTTGCAAGGCTTCCAAGATCAAACTCTTTGCCTATAAATAGAACTTCATTTTCTTCATTCAAAGGAGGAGGAAAAAAAGGGAGAAACAAGAGGAGAGCACAACAACAAACACCAAAGCCATAGCATAAGTTTTATATTTTCCAAAAGTTTCAATAAACTTGTAAAAATCAAGGCTCATTCAAATAGCCACTTTCAATCAATTTCAATCACTCTTTTCCACTCTTGGAACATCATAGAGTAAGTACAATGTAATTTTTAATATGTAGTAGTGTTAGGAGTTCATGAATTAAAAACTCCATATTTATGCATATTTTCAATTTCTCAAAAAAAAATGTTTTAATTTTAGTTTTAAGTTGATAAAATGTTTATTTAATTTTTAACATAAAAATATTTTATTTCTTTTCATAATTAATTTATATTGCTTAATTAATTAGTAATTATGTAAATATTGCTTTTTTTAATTATTTTTAACCAATCAAAAAACTCCAAAAATATTTTCCTTTTAGATTTAGGTTTATATTTTTTATAATCTAATTTTTGACATATAAAATAATATTTTTCTTGTTAAGTTTAATTATTTGTATAATTATTTGTTTAATTAGCTTGTTAATTAACTTAAAATCAAATTCCAAAAAAATCACAAAAAAATGAATTGAGTTTAATTTGTTTTATATTTATTTTTTGTATATTATTTGATATTATTTCTTATCTTCCTTTTCTTTGTCCAAGATCGGAATAAAAGATCAAATATGGCAGAGATTGTATGCAGTTGATTTAAGACTTTTGGAAATTTATCGTGTAGTCGCTATGATTCTATCAAGCTTCTGATAAATTTTCATTAACTTTAAATCCGAGATCATCATTCACTCACCATCGATCTTCACTAACATCGTGAATATACTTGACTAGCTTCAAGATGATTCACGTGCTAACATACTAACAATTAACTTTAAATTCCGCATTTTATTATATTGTCCTTTATATTTCTTGCTTTATACTTTATTTTATCATTCATATTATTTATGTTTCTGTTATTTTTTCTTTGTCCATTTGGACATATTATTTATGTTTCTGTTATTTTTTCTTTGTCCATTTGGACATATTATTTATGTTTCTGTTATTTTTTCTTTGTCCATTTGGACATATTATTTATGTTTCTGTTATTTTTTCTTTGTCCATTTGGACATATTATTTATGTTTCTGTCATTTTTTCTTTGTCCATTTGGACATATTATTTATGTTTCTGTCATTTTTTCTTTGTCCATTTGGACATATTATTTATATTTCTGCTATTTTTTCTTTGTCCATTTGGACATATTATTTATATTTCTGCTATTTTTTCTTTGTCCATTTGGACATATTATTTATATTTCCGCCATTTTTTCTTTGTCCATTTGGACATATTATTTATGTTTCCGCTATTTTTTCTTTGTCCATTTGGACGTTTATATTCCGCTATTTTCTCTTTGTCCATTTGGACGCTATGTTTATATTTCCGCTATTTTCTTTTTGTCCACTTGGACCATACTTTACTTTTATGCTAAAACACTAATAAACAACAAAAATCTAAAAAAAACGCTTAAGGTTCTCTCTTGGACTACTGGTTACTATCCCTAGCATTTTGGAGATTCGGACTTTATGGACTTAATGCCTCTGGACCCTTATTCTGTTATTACTCTGTGGTTGTTCTGTCTGTCTGGCATTGGATTGTTGTTTGTTTGTGTATGCAGGTATTTCCTTGAAAGTCCTTGATGGTTAATTCCGAGGCATTGAGATAAGGATTTTACCCGAAAACAGCCGTTACTCTGCCCGATTTTCATCAGAATTTTAATGTGATTAATGCAAAGTGGTGCTAAAGATAATAAGTTCATCTGGATCCCCAAGTGGTAATGTGTCGGTCAACTGTTGGTTTCTTATTTTGGTTAGATCATTCTCTCCTTAAACTTTTATTTTAAGCACTAGGATAGCCTCTTCATCTCCTCCCACTTCTTAAATTTTCAAAATCTTCTCCCTTTTTCCAAAATCTTCTTATGTTTGTAAAACCTCTTTTAAAAATCTTTTCTTATAAAATACCTTTTGCCCTTAGTGGCTTTTCTTTCAAAGTTTAGACACGATTAAGTGTTGTAGTGAGTTGAGATACCCCACGATTTTGAGATTGATTGATATAATGGAATCTTTTCCACGTGAAAGAGATAGTGTCATACTCGTTGATTTTCATCCGAGTTGGAGCCCTTCTTTCATTTGTGATGCAAAGAATCTATTTGTTCTCATGATCAAGATCAATGGCTGAGTATTTCTCTCTGACGACGATAAAGTGTTTATTCCTTTTTAAAAAAAAAAACCGTTTTCCCTTTTAAGCGGAACTACATTAGCTCTGACTTCTCCATTGCACCGAGGAGGTATGTAGGCACAAGGCTTAATGTCTTGCCGAGCTTATTTTAAAAATCAAACAAGAGCAAAAGTGATCTAAGCAAAACTAAGAGCCCATGGATAACCATGGATACAAAGGGTGCTTAAAACCTTCCCTTTGTATAACCAACCCCCCGAACCCAAAATCTGTCAAAAGGTCTTTCCTGTTCTTTTATGCCTTTCCTTTTTGGATAAAATAAAAGTCGGTGGCGACTCTTGCAAAAAATAAAAAAAAAATTAAAAAAAAAATAAAAAGAGCAAGGAGTCAGTTCGCAAAAACCGAGTTTACAGAACTGCCGACTCTGCTGGGGACTTGACAAATCTTTTTAAAAGAGGGGTTACCTTAGAGTTTTTGATCACTTTAATATTTGCTTATACTTGTTTATTTTATTATTTTTTGCTATTCTGGATATATGTGTGGTTCCGTCACTTGAGATACATTATGGACAAATCCTAACCCGGATT
Source organism: Vicia villosa (assembly GCF_029867415.1). Taxonomy (NCBI): domain Eukaryota; kingdom Viridiplantae; phylum Streptophyta; class Magnoliopsida; order Fabales; family Fabaceae; genus Vicia; species Vicia villosa. The sequence goes on from NW_026705228.1 coordinate 709,755, forward strand.
AAGTACACATAAGAATTAGGTGGAGGGTATAGTCATGTACAGGCGTACGTGAGAATCCTTCCGCTCAGTGGAAGTTCCTTGTTGGTAGTATATGTTTAGCAAGTTCAGTTGCGAAGACATTATTGCTTTCATTGAACTGTAGAAGCTGAGTTGGCCGTAGAACCCCAACCCATCCTGGCCTTATTAGGTTGTGGCGCAGAAACTATTCAGGTGAAGACTTGGATTAGTTGTCATGCGGAGAGCCACACTCAGACGAGTTTTTCTTGAGAATATTATTGGCTCACAAGTTCAGTTGTGCAAGCCGGTAATATCCGAAAGAAGAATGTGGACTCTGACGTATCAGTAGAACATGTTGTGCAGGTGATTAACCCCTAGTACTATCCCATGTTTGGTTCTTTGACCTCATGCTCGTGACGTTGAACTTTGGAACCTACCTTATGTGCACCATGTTTGTGTTACCATTTCTGTATATGTGGCATTCATGCATTCATACATTCATAAAAATATTTTCCTTTGATTTCCAATGAACTCGGAGGTCTTTTTTGTAAACATCGTAAGTTTCATCAAACTCAATGGATCTTGGGTGTTGATAGGGTGAAAACTCTAATCCACCAAAATGGATGATTGATTTTGATGATAACTTGATCAATGCTTTAATCCAATGCTTTAATGTTTGCAAGTTAATATCTTAAGTTCTTTGAAACTCAAAAAAAAAAATATAAACAACAATTGCATCATTTGCATACATACATTCAGGTTATCCATGAAACTTATCCTTGTTTGTCTCCATCTTTAGAGTTATCTATCTACCATCAAGTTGATTCTTCCTCCTCGAAATCCTCTTCCATAAGGTTTTAGGTCTGATCTTCATTGTCCTTTCCATCAAGGGGCAGCAGGCCATGATTTAGAAAGATGTTTCCCTACTGTTTGTATTTCCTCAGTTATATTGTTTGCTTTTAAACTTTTTTCATTCCAGAATGTTAATTTTAATGAAATGAGCATCGTATTTTTGAATTCATTTTCATCTACTATGTCTATGTTTATGCTTCTTTTACAAAAAAAAAAAAAAAAATTATTTTGCTTTCTCTATCAAACTTGTGTTTTATGCAAAGATTGGAGGGAGGATGATGACAACGAAATACCCAGGTTGTTGAACTGTATGCTTTTAAATAAAACTTTGCTGACGATGTACAGGCATTGTTTCACTTCCCAAACACTGGAGAAATAAGGAAGTTAATCCCTCGTCAACCCCTTTGAGCCTAGAAGTTGGTGTTTCTTTCTGTACGAAATAACCCATATTTTAACCCGGGGCAGGGTAGTTCCCAGTTAATTTGTTTGTGCATTCTATTTTAAGAGAATCATTCAATGCACCTTTTAACAAGTGTTTTAATCACAAGCTTTCCCCCGCTTACATCAAAGAAATACTGGAGATGCCAATCAAAAGCTGATAATGGTTCATTATAATCATTAAGCAAGATAGTCACTATCTTTCAAAAAAAGTATCAAAAAAGAAAATCAAAGAAAATCCTGCTAAGTCAAACTCAAAAAATGACTTAGGCAAAAATTAAGGCATCCCGCTGACTGTAAGTTCAAAATAAACAGTTCAGGCAAAAGTTAGGGATATCAAAATAAAAAAAAAAAGGAGAGATAAGTCAATAAATTCTTGAACCACAAAATGTTGTGACTATCAAAAGGAAGAAGTGACTGCCATCTCCAAGTTTTCTTGGCTTGTGAACTATCATCATTACAACAGGTAAAATTCCAGAAGTCTCTTGGAACCTGAATGCATATTTTGAATTAACTGAGTTTAGGACTGAAGATCATCACGAAGATGGGGCGGGTTACAAAAATTTTGAGCCTTATACCTTTTGTTTTTTAAACCGTGAACCTGACCACGTTACAACCTTCAAAAGCTCTAATTGAAGCAAGGTTTATTTTGAAAGCATACTACAACAAGGTTGCGTAAGCTGACTCCCAAGAGATTTACCAATCATTTATGTTGATACCATATCTTTGCTTTATCTTTCACGTTGATTGTTTTAACCTTTATGTTTTGAACAAGTGATTCCATTTTCTTTACAAAGTGACTTTGATTTTAAAAATATATTTTGAGCATTGCATTAAAATTACCATTCTTGAATGAACATTTTATTTGCAAGTAAACACTCATCTTCTAGGAAGTTCAAACAGTCGAGAAACTTGATCAGTGATCCTATCAGGGGCACGTTCCTTCAAGATCCTGTTGTTCAGATGTTTAATCAAGATTTGTTGATCAGAATATCCTCTTCAAGATGTATACTATGGCAAGTCTCCCCAACATTCATTTCAAGAGTTGAATCCGTGATCAGTTCATCCCCAACATAGTTCAACTGAAGCCATGATCAGTTAACTTGCAACAATTACTCAATCAGGGGCAATCTTCTTCAGCAACACTCAAGCCTAGTTTATCAGTTATTCTCAAAGGATCATTTGTTTGATACAGTTATCAGTGTGACAAGAAGTTTGTTCATGCATCTTCTTTCCAAGCGGATTTTTTTTTAGAGTTCCTGTGTTGAGGAATCAAAGCTCCAATCTTGCCTCACAAAAGAGTCAATCCCAGTTGTCATGAATAACTACATTGCATTGAGCATTCATCATGCATAGAAAACTTTAACATCATGCATAAAAACAAAATCATGCTCATTTATATTCTTCTAAGGTCCTGTTGTTGTCAACATCTTACCTTGAGATCAAAGTCCAACTTACTTGGCACCTACCCAAACAAATTTATCCTTTTGATTCGTTTTGTCTGTATCTATCTGATATTCTTCATGATATGTCTTGTTTGTTCTGACAATTTTTCAGAACTTTGTCACCTTTTATTCAAAGCTTCTATGGATGTCCCAATTCCCAATAAAGTGTTATTACCTCATTCAATGTCACTCTTGAATGTCTCTGAGTTCAATCATGTTTTATCTTGATTGTCGTTTGATGCTGCTGCATTCATGGTTTATCTTAAAACGCTTTTGATATTTTCTTCTTGAAGTTCAAATCATGTTTTACCATGATTGACCTTGGTGTTCTCTAATCATGTTTTACCTTGATTGTCACTTGGTATTCTCTAATCATGTTTTACCTTGATTGTCATTTGGTATTTTTCAATCATGTTTTACCTTGATTGTCATTTGATGTTATCCAATCATGTTTTACCTTGATTATCCCTTAATGACATCCAATCATGTTTTACCTTGATGGATCTGTGACGATTATCTAATCATGTTTTACCTTGATTGTCCGTTGATGATTACCCAATCATGTTTTACCTTGATTGTCATTCGATGTTGCCCAATCATGTTTTACCTTGATTGTCATTTGATGTTGTCCAATCATGTTTTACCTTGATATTCATTTTATGTAGCCACATTCATGTATGCCTCAGATATTCTCTTCTCAAAGTTCAATCATGTTTTATCTTGAAAGCTTTTGTCAACTGTTTCTTTCTTGTGTGAAGTCTGATTCTATTCCTGGATGACTTGTACCTTTTCCCCAACGGAGTCTGTTTACTTCTCCCCTGTGGTGTCCTGTTTCCATCTCGTGGAAATCATATGCATTCATAATCATAAGCATTATATTGCATATCAAGTTCAAAAATTGTGTTTTTATATATATTTAAGTCTCTTCAATCACGTCGAAACGAAGATTTACAATCATCGTGTCTCCGGATAGAAGAAACTTAAATAGGGGCATCTGTTGCACCCCAATTTTTGACCTCTGAGATCCCATCATTTTCTAAGTGTTATGATCATTATTGTTATACCCCAAAATTTGCCCGCATTTTTTTTCAAAGAGAAGTCAAAAGACTTCTGTCTAAAAATTTGGAGTTTTATACAATCTTGGATTTTTATTTCATAAATATCCTGATTTTATGAATACTCAATTTTTAGAATTTTTTATACAGTATTTTGGTTCGCTGTTAAATTTATTCTTACATAAACGCCAAATACTGTTTATCACTTCATACACTGTTTATTTGAGATTTATTTTCAGATAAATAATGCTGACGCAGTTTGTGCAGAATTAAAATTTGCAGGCGCGGAGTCCGGATTTCAGATTATGCTGGTAACAATTAAATTATTATTGGTTTTATTTCCCACTAATTTTTATTTTTATACTATATTATTTTTTTCAAAATCTCTTTCTTTCTTTTCAAATATCTTCCTTTCTTTTCAAATCTCTTTCTTTCAAATTAAATTCTAGCTTTATTCTACACCCCTTTTCTTTTCAAAAACCTACCATACTTTTTTTCAAATCCTACTACTATTCAAAACGGTAACACTCCACTCCCAACGTCTCTATCTCTCTCTTTTCACTCTATAAATACTCCTCATTTTTTTCATAAATTCTCGCATCAAATTTCACTCATCTCCCAAATTTCTCAAACTTCTATCTCATAATTATTTTCTCTTCTTCCTCGGCAAAAATGGCAAAGTGGATGGATACACTTTTTCTTATAGTCATCACTATTTTTACGGTGATCATGTCCTTCTTCTGTCTGCATAGTCCTGAAAAATGCGGACCTGCGATGGTTACACTTCCGATCATCTATTTTCTGTTGTTCATAGCATGGATTATTAATCGTCATTTTTAAAGTTTGTTGTATCTGTCGCTTTCAAATAGTGTACCGTCTATTTTATTTGTCGTACTGTTCATTATATTATGTAATATTTGTACTGTTAGTATTAAATGTTGTACTATCTGTCGTGCGGTAGTTTAATTATCAAGATAATATTATGTGTGTTAAATATTTATTTTTCTGTGCATTAAATATTTATTTTCAAGGTTATTATCGGTATTTTCGTTCGCGTACAGTATATTTTATTTATTTATTATGTTTGTGTTTTTCTAACAGCTCAGGTAAATAAATTTTTCACCATTAACACAACAAAAACAAAAAAAGAAAAAAAATTAACTTTAAACTGTTGAATTTTCACTTTAACTGTTACGTTAATACCCGGACAGCTAGTTACCAGTCAAACCCGCTATCAGCGCAATTCTCCGTGTTTGTACCATCAGTCAAATCAATTTTTCGCACTTCAAATTTCCAAGATTTTGTTCTAGAAGTCTTCTGATAATCACGTGGTCAACAGAGACTCAACACTGCACAAAAATCAGGTACGCCTAACTGTCTCCTACACAAACAGTCCCTAACTAGAGTTTTTGTTTTTTTTCAGGAGAACGAGTTTTTGAGACCTCAAATGGATTTCATGGATCTCCATATGTCTCAAAATACCACCAGACAAATTTTCAAACTTCGATTCGCTCAGACGCACAGTCAACAGCTCAAACAGTCAACAGACGACCAGTTTGACCAAAAAGTCAACAGACAGTCAAAAATGCAATTTTTTGTCAACATCCATATTTTGTCAAAAGATTCATCATGTGATCAATGGTTGATCATAATTCATCAAGAAAAGTTCAGAAATCGACAAAACTCAAAATTGCAAAATTAGAGTTTTTTAGCTAAAAGTCAACTGAACTTTGACCGACCATAACTCTCTCATAATTTATCAGAAAAATTCCAACCAAAGCTCATTCTCAAGGAAATTCAATTCTCTACAACTTTGATGTTGGGACCAAGGTCAAGAAATGCTTCCGCCTAAGAGATATAAGCCAAAACATTACAGGTCATTTTCAAAGTCAACAAAAAGCAGTTTTTTGTCAAAGCCCATATCATTAAAATAACTTCTCCAAATGCAAAAACGCTTCCAAAGTGGCTTGTAGAGGACATCTTGGGCTTTCCAAAAAGTTAAAGAACACTTTCATAGGATCAAAATTGAGGGAGATATGCCTTGATGAAGTTGACCTTTTTTGGAAAAATGCATGAAACAAGTAATGACCAAAATTTGATTTTTTTTCAAAAAGGTCAATTCTTTTGTGATTCAATCTTGATTCTCATATGTTTAAAGGGCATCCACGACCCATCCATGATTCATGACATTTTTATTTCATTTTAATTAAATTTTATTCATTTAAAGTTTAATTAAAGTGAGATAATTCAAAGATATTATCAAAGATGTTTATGGTTGCCAATCAAGACCAATTCAAGATGCTTAAATATATTATTGCAAGGTTGAAGAGAATAATACTTGAGTGTTTTAACCATGGTTAAGAAATACACTCATTGAAAATATTCCATTATCATATTTTTTCCACAAAATCAATCATGACAATTTTCACTTGCAAGGCTTCCAAGATCAAACTCTTTGCCTATAAATAGAACTTCATTTTCTTCATTCAAAGGAGGAGGAAAAAAAGGGAGAAACAAGAGGAGAGCACAACAACAAACACCAAAGCCATAGCATAAGTTTTATATTTTCCAAAAGTTTCAATAAACTTGTAAAAATCAAGGCTCATTCAAATAGCCACTTTCAATCAATTTCAATCACTCTTTTCCACTCTTGGAACATCATAGAGTAAGTACAATGTAATTTTTAATATGTAGTAGTGTTAGGAGTTCATGAATTAAAAACTCCATATTTATGCATATTTTCAATTTCTCAAAAAAAAATGTTTTAATTTTAGTTTTAAGTTGATAAAATGTTTATTTAATTTTTAACATAAAAATATTTTATTTCTTTTCATAATTAATTTATATTGCTTAATTAATTAGTAATTATGTAAATATTGCTTTTTTTAATTATTTTTAACCAATCAAAAAACTCCAAAAATATTTTCCTTTTAGATTTAGGTTTATATTTTTTATAATCTAATTTTTGACATATAAAATAATATTTTTCTTGTTAAGTTTAATTATTTGTATAATTATTTGTTTAATTAGCTTGTTAATTAACTTAAAATCAAATTCCAAAAAAATCACAAAAAAATGAATTGAGTTTAATTTGTTTTATATTTATTTTTTGTATATTATTTGATATTATTTCTTATCTTCCTTTTCTTTGTCCAAGATCGGAATAAAAGATCAAATATGGCAGAGATTGTATGCAGTTGATTTAAGACTTTTGGAAATTTATCGTGTAGTCGCTATGATTCTATCAAGCTTCTGATAAATTTTCATTAACTTTAAATCCGAGATCATCATTCACTCACCATCGATCTTCACTAACATCGTGAATATACTTGACTAGCTTCAAGATGATTCACGTGCTAACATACTAACAATTAACTTTAAATTCCGCATTTTATTATATTGTCCTTTATATTTCTTGCTTTATACTTTATTTTATCATTCATATTATTTATGTTTCTGTTATTTTTTCTTTGTCCATTTGGACATATTATTTATGTTTTTGTTATTTTTTCTTTGTCCATTTGGACATATTATTTATGTTTCTGTTATTTTTTCTTTGTCCATTTGGACATATTATTTATGTTTCTGTTATTTTTTCTTTGTCCATTTGGACATATTATTTATGTTTCTGTCATTTTTTCTTTGTCCATTTGGACATATTATTTATATTTCTGCTATTTTTTCTTTGTCCATTTGGACATATTATTCATATTTCTGCTATTTTTTCTTTGTCCATTTGGACATATTATTTATATTTCCGCCATTTTTTCTTTGTCCATTTGGACATATTATTTATGTTTCCGCCATTTTTTCTTTGTCCATTTGGACATATTATTTATGTTTCCGCTATTTTTTCTTTGTCCATTTGGACGTTTATATTCCGCTATTTTCTCTTTGTCCATTTGGACGCTATGTTTATATTTCCGCTATTTTCTTTTTGTCCACTTGGACCATACTTTACTTTTATGCTAAAACACTAATAAACAACAAAAATCTAAAAAAAACGCTTAAGGTTCTCTCTTGGACTACTGGTTACTATCCCTAGCATTTTGGAGATTCGGACTTTATGGACTTAATGCCTCTGGACCCTTATTCTGTTATTACTCTGTGGTTGTTCTGTCTGTCTGGCATTGGATTGTTGTTTGTTTGTGTATGCAGGTATTTCCTTGAAAGTCCTTGATGGTTAATTCCGAGGCATTGAGATAAGGATTTTACCCGAAAAACAGCCGTTACTCTGCCCGATTTTCATCAGAATTTTAATGTGATTAATGCAAAGTGGTGCTAAAGATAATAAGTTCATCTGGATCCCCAAGTGGTAATGTGTCGGTCAACTGTTGGTTTCTTATTTTGGTTAGATCATTCTCTCCTTAAACTTTTATTTTAAGCACTAGGATAGCCTCTTCATCTCCTCCCACTTCTTAAATTTTCAAAATCTTCTCCCTTTTTCCAAAATCTTCTTATGTTTGTAAAACCTCTTTTAAAAATCTTTTCTTATAAAATACCTTTTGCCCTTAGTGGCTTTTCTTTCAAAGTTTAGACACGATTAAGTGTTGTTGTGAGTTGAGATACCCCACGATTTTGAGATTGATTGATATAATGGAATTTTTTTTCACGTGAAAGAGATAGTGTCATACTCGTTGATTTTCATCCGAGTTGGAGCCCTTCTTTCATTTGTGATGCAAAGAATCTATTTGTTCTCATGATCAAGATCAATGGCTGAGTATTTCTCTCTGACGACGATAAAGTGTTTATTCCTTTTTAAAAAAAAAAAAACCGTTTTCCCTTTTAAGCGGAACTACATTAGCTCTGACTTCTCCATTGCACCGAGGAGGTATGTAGGCACAAGGCTTAATGTCTTGCCGAGCTTATTTTAAAAATCAAACAAGAGCAAAAGTGATCTAAGCAAAACTAAGAGCCCATGGATAACCATGGATACAAAGGGTGCTTAAAACCTTCCCTTTGTATAACCAACCCCCCGAACCCAAAATATGTCAAAAGGTCTTTCCTGTTCTTTTATGCCTTTCCTTTTTGGATAAAATAAAAGTCGGTGGCGACTCTTGCAAAAAATAAAAAAAAATTAAAAAAAAAATAAAAAGAGCAAGGAGTCAGTTCGCAAAAACCGAGTTTACAAATAGGAGCCGTAGTCAACCTCCTCTTAAGTTCTTGAAAATTTGCTTCACATTGCGAAGTCCAAATAAAAGCTTGACCTTTCCTAGTCAATTGTGTCAACGGCAAAGATAACTTAGAAAACCCCTCAATGAACTTTCTATAATAACCAGCCAAACCAAGAAAACTTCTAATCTCAGAAACAGACTTAGGAGCTTCCCATTGAGTTACAGCCTCAATCTTCGAAGGATCAACAGAAATACCTCCACTTGAAATCACATGACCAAGGAAACTCACTTCACTCAACCAAAATTCACACTTATAAAGCTTAGCAAACAACTTCTTCTATTTCAACATCGATAACAGAATCCTCAAATGCTCAGCATGATCATCTTCACTCTTGAATAGATCAAAATATCACGATGAACACACCAAAAGGCATAACAGAATATTTCAATCATGCACTTGATCTTATATTTCACTTCGATATATTAAGTCTTCACAAGGATAAACATAAACAAGAAATAGTCTTTATGAAGCCATTTTTCATGCTAACTTAGAACATGACATTCTTAAATCATCTTTGATCAAGGGTCGAAATTTCCAGCTAACAAATTGCCCCTAATAAATGTCTATTTTGAATGAATGTAGAAATGGACATTTCTTGTAATCACCAAATTTCGACCAAAGACCTTTCAATAACCTTCAGGCCATGACGTCATAAGAAATTATGATTTGCTTTTTGAAAACGTCCATTCAAGACGTGTGTACAGCAGTTACTCATCATGAGTATCAACTTCCAAGGTGATTTGATTGGCAATCTACCTACCTTCTCCTTCAGGATCCAAACACGTGTCCCATTACTCTAGTGAGGTGTAACTTCCTTTTGCTTTCACTATTCACAATAAAAACCCTTTTCTTCATTTTTTCACTTTTTCTTTCAGCAACAATCCAGAAAAAAAACCTCTTCTTCTCTTACGCTCTCCTTTCTTCTTCACAAAAAACTCCATTAAAGCTTCAGTTTCTACAACAATGTCACCAAACAAACAGAAAAAATCCAAGAGCAAGGGAATAAGAACTTTCAAAGGTTTGTCTTCTCAAAACGTTCCAACTAGCAAGCTCGTTACTGCTGGGAATCAAGAGTTCATAATGCCTCCCAAACTTACTCAAGAACAAAAAGCAATTTATGCTTCCCAGGTACTAATCCCCTCTCTATTTTCTGGAAAAACCCTAGGATTCTTAGGACCTTTAATTGCTGCCGGACATTTAGATAAGTATATAGAGTTCTTTCCAACTTATCATGTCACAAAACCCATAGCAAACAAAATGGACCCCCTACAGAAAATCTTGAAGATTCAGTTAAGAAACCTAGTAAATGCTCTAAGGATAAAACTGCTGAAGGTAACTTGAAACCCCAAGTAGAGAGAAAAGCTTTTCAATTAGATTATATCACTGAAAACATTAGGCCCTTTCGATCATGTCCAACTTTGGACAAGTCTTACTTATCCTGGCTTACTAAAGTTGAAAAGAAGAAAAGCCAAGCCTGAAAGGATTTAGGGATTTTCGACTTAATTCAAATGTCAAATCTAGGCTTTAGCTATTGCCAACCCTTGTTGCTAGCATCCTTTAATTTCTGGGATAGTACTTATAATACCTTCTACTGGACTTCCTTCTACTGGGGAAACCTTTGATCCCTACCTTAACTCTGACAACACTATTGACTTTAATGTCAAAAACGCTTCCTTTAGTGCTTACATTAACCTCTACCATGTCGAGGGGGAATATGTTTCTGATGTTGAACATATAGCTTGCTTAGCTTTATGGCTATCAAAATTCATTTTTTGCTGTAAGTCTTTGCAAGTAGCTAGAAGATTTCTGACTTTAGCCAACCAGTTACATGTTGGTCGAAAGGTATGCATAAGTGAACTGCTTCTAGCTAGCCTGTATGAAAGCCTGGGCTCTACCATCACCAAACTCAAGGAGTATGAAGCTGGTACCAACTTACTTTTATCTGGACCCTATTGGCTTCTAAACGCCACAATTGAACCTTCCCTTCGAAGCTCTGGCACTGTCAACGAAAAAGACCCTGATATTGCCAACCGGAGTATCGAAGGGATAAGACTTCTGCAATTGACTCCCAATGATGATATGGATAATCTTCATACTTGTCTCACCAAATATATATTGATGTTTTCGAAGTGTCACAACTTCACTTCTTCTATGGCCCCTTTCGCCAGTCGGACTCATGGGCCAACCTGGTTCACTTCGTCAATTGAGGATGCTGTGAAGGATGCAAACACTGAGGTCGAAGACGTATGGCGTGCATTCCTTCTACCTAGACTTCTGGTCTCCAGGATCTTGCTAGTGAAGAGTTACATTTGCCTGTTGGCTTATCAACCTAACTTTGTCTCTCGACAGTTTGGGTTATGCCAACTTATCCCTGAATCTCTTTTTACTCGAAAGCGAGAGATTTGATTTGCAGGAGTAGATTATGTTCTTCGAGATATTGAAAAACACCAAGAATACCATGCCAATTTTGCTGAATTCAATCTTATTCCTTTTCAACCTGCTTTCTACACAACCAATGGTTTTTACACCTAGTGGACAAACTTCTATTCGAACAACATGTTCGACACTGCTCAAATCAATGATCATCTAACGAAAGCCTTCTCACTTGTGCAGGAAAATGTGTATAAAGGTAAGACAACATATTATGAAGAAATCAAAGCGTTCTAGGATTACTTTGAAACTGTCCATTATCCTACCCAGCTTAGTCGAACAGTTCATGAGTCAGCAAATACTTTAAGAGAAAAATTCACCAAATCACTTCCAAAATTAAAAATTCCTCGATCTGTAAAACCTGAACTCAGGTATGATCTAGCTTTCGAACTTTGACCACCCAAGTTTCCAAAGCTGCCTAGTGTTGATTTTGCCTTGGCATTTTCTCCACCTTACCCAGATTGGTTTACGTGTCGAAATATTTTTAATGAATTGAAAAATGATCCCCAAAAACGTGCCAAGAGGGTAACTTCGACTAAGCATACTCTGGACAGTTTCAAAGGTTTCCTCCACTATGACTTGTCTGCAGTTAGGATTACATCTCCGACATGTGAAGGTGTGGAGTCGAAGGAATTCCTGGTTTTACTTCCTTTTCTTTCTTGAAACACAACTCTTTTTAACTAACTATGCATGTATTTTCCTTTCAGTTATTGAGAGAAAGGCAGTTAAAAAGGAGAAGCTTGTGTCCAAGACTACTTCGACTACTGCATCAAAACAAACAACCTCTTCTAGCCATGGGGCCCCTTCTGCAAAGGGTGTTTCTCCAGAAAAGGTGGTGAAGGGCTCAAAGGTATCAAACCATACTTTTCTTTTTATCTTTTGAATCTTCTTTTGACTATAATATATTCATTTTCTAGGGTAGTGGCTTCCTCCCCCCACACCTAAGAAACGAAAGGCCCTTGATGATGGTGTACCAATAGTCCTCGAAGATGATGATACAGAAAAACCTCCTACTCCCCTCAAAACTAAAAAGAAACAGAAGAATAAGGCGTCGACAGATTCCTCATATCAAGCTACTAGTCAGAAAGATATTGAAGTGAAGATTCTTCCTCCTCCTCGAAAAGAAGCTGGACCTCAACCCTCTAGAGTTGTGATCCTAGAGCATATTGGAAGAAATGCTTCTAATCCTGATGATCACAAGGTACACTTTTGGCTTAATAATTAGTCCCTTTTTAAATGATTTCGATTCTCAATCTAAGGTTTTTCCATATTTGTAGGATAAACCCAATACTCCTCCTGACTCTTCTGCTAATCAAGATGATCCTCCAAGCACTAAGATTCCTTCGCCTCCTCCTATATCTAGTGGTGTTGTCCAGAATAAGGGATCTTCGACTGGGATTCAACACCCTGAAGGAGGTGATGTTCAAGGAGAACAGGAAAACTCCTCCCTTGGAGAAGATGCTCCAAAAAAGTCTGCTCAAGCTGGCAATGAGGCAATGGAGGAAGATGAGGAATGTGATGATAACATTAGTAATTCTCCTCCAATAAAGGCTAAATTCTTTGAAGACTACGTTGAAGATGATGAACAATAATCAGAAGAGATTGAGAAGTATTTCCATGAAGATGAGGATATGGACGAGGAAATAGAACAAAATCCTGAAAAATAAAGAGTCGAACCCTAATGCAGCTGAACAAACAAACCTCTATCCAGGAAACGTTCGACCAATCTCAAGCCAGGCACCAATCACACTCCTTACTGAAGAAGAAAAGATTACCCTCAAAGCAAGTGATCCTCTCAAATATGTCAAACTGATGATTACTCTAAAGGAGTCTTCTTCTGAAAAAAGCTTCTCTGAAACTTCAACCCAATCTGGTGCTAGTGGCAACGAAACCTCCTACAATGATCTTCTCAAACAAGTGAAGAAAGTTGTCTTCGATGTTGACTTGTTCGAACTCCTGAAGAAAGACTTCACTGCTTCCTTTGGGATAAAAACGCTAATCAGTCGAATCAACATCACTGTGTGCCCCACTGATATAGGTGAGGCTTTGATTGATATCCAAAACCTGATTGACCAGATGTGTGCAAAATTTAACAGGGATGTGGATGCCAAATCGAAGCTTCAAACTACAGAACATGCGCGGGCTTTCAAATTTGAAAACACTCTTACCACTTATAAAGCATTTGAAGGCTTGATGCAATCAAGGAAGACAGCGCAAGCAGAATATGATACTCATACTGCTTCGATCAAACTCTAGGAATCTCACATCTTAGAGCTGCAGGAGAAGATTATTGATGCCAAAGCGAAGCAAGAATCTATCAAAGTATTGGATACTACTGAGGTTGATGCCCTGGAGAAAGAAAGTGTAGCGTATGTCAAAAAGGCTACGCCTATGAATGAATAAATTTCTCGCCTTAAAGGCATACAGGCTGTTGTCCACTACAAACTCGGTTTGGCGAAGATCAAATATGGCAGGATTAAGACTACCATCCCTTTTTAATTCTAATATGTAATTCTAATTTGATGTATTTTCTTTATCTTTCATGCACTTAAGACAAAGCCATTTTGGCATCTTTTAATTTTAGTCTTGTACCATTTTGGCTATGCATGATCTCTTTTATTGTTATTTCGCCAATATTCTGATTTCCTGTAAGAATGGTTTGTACTTCATTAAGTGTCGCGGGCGAAAAATCGTTTTTTTCCTCTTTTTTGTGGGATGAGACACCTGATGCCTTCTTTGGGCTCGAGTGCTCATAAAAAATGATTTTTCTTTTGTATCGACCAAACTTTTTATTATTTCCAAAGGAGGAAAAGGAAAAAATCTGCAATAACCTAAAAGTGGGGGGAGAGATCTTTGGGTAAGAGGGTTGGTTATACGAAGGGAAGGTATTAGCACCCAACGTATCTATAGTACTCTATAGGTTTCTTTGCTTTGTTTTTCATTCCATATTATTGAGAGGTTCTTGTGAAATAGGTGGGACCTAAGGTGTTTGTTTGATTATGCTCGCAAAGATCATCGCGATCCTCTGCATACATATCCCCTAGAGGGAATCAGAGCATCTGTAGCTCGGGGTCTACGGGTGCTAAGGTTTGAATGGTTTTTTGTTTTGTTTTGTTTTGCTCGCCAAGGATCGACCTTGTGCCTACGTATTCTCAAAGGGATGTTGAGAAAGTCAGAGCAATCGTAGTTCCCACTTATGCTAGTGGAAGCAAAGGAAAATAGACAAATGTCGTCTAAATGCTAGATGTATCTAATCTATATCATCACATACATCCGTTTGATTTTTGTTTGTTTAACCAGCCTTGTGGCAAAAACTTTCAATGAAGTCAGCCTTGTGACAAAAAGTTTTGATTAATCAGCCAGCCTCGTGGCAAAAGTTTCAATGAAGTCAGCCTTGTGACAAAAACTTTGATTAATCAGCCAGTACGGTGGCAAAACGGTTTGATTGATTAGCCAGCCTTGTGGCAAAAAAGTTTGATTGATTAGCCAGCCTTGTGGCAAAAAAGTTTGATTGATTGTTTGTGATGATATATAAGAGATACTCCTAGCATAGAGATGAAAAATGTCTAATCTCCTAGGGTATTTGGTTTTGGATATTGGGGGATGCTTATAAGAAGCCCGTGGGTCCTTGTACGAAGCCCAAGAGGAGGCTATCCGAGGGTCCTTGCATTGTAAGCCCAAGAGGAGGCTATGGGAGGGACAATCCAGGGTCCTTGCATTGTAAGCCCAAGAGGAGGCTATGGGAGGGTCACTCGTTTGTACAAAGCCCAAGGGGAGGCATGGTATAGTTGGTTTGAGCTCTTAGAGCGATTTCACCGGGAAACCATACTCTATGTCCTAACCTAAACTAGGGAGATTCTTTGCACGAAGCCCAATAGGAGGCTATGGGGAACCTAGTGTTGTACTAAGTTGAACGAGCATATATAACACAATCACACATATGAACAAGTACGAACAAACATGAACAAGTACATGAACAAATATGAACAGTTATACATATATGACAAAGTGCGTGTATATAATGGAGTTTATGAAGGAAATATACCTGTAAGCATGCTCCATTTGTATACATAGGGCTCGGGACTCACACTCGGGGAGAGGTCCACTTGAATTTATTCAAAGCTATGTAAACAGGTATTTACAAAAGGGCTTGGGACTTATACCTACATGGAGGCCCATGGTATTTTTGGGAAGATTTAAAGAAACCTTCATTTTTGGTTTGTTATTCAAAGTTAAAAAAAAATCAAACTGATCGAGATATGTACAAAAGGCGTACAATGAAATACCTAATTTCATGTACTGGAGTGGGTATGTACAAAAGGGCTTGGGGCTTATACCTACATGGAGGCCCATGGTATATTTGAGAAGCAGACGCGTCGTTTGAAAAACGGTTTGAAAGTTTGTTTTGAAAGAAAGTTTATTTATTTTGAATAAAAAGACTGTGTAAAAAGAAAAAGGAGTGGGTCTTATACTCTCTAATATTCGAGAGGCCCCACATCGTTTTGAAAATCAATTGATCAATTAAAAGATTTAATCAATAGTTTCAAAAGAAGAAATGGTTTATCGTTTTTGAAAAGAGACGCGATCGCTCGTTTTAAAACGATTTGAATTTTGAAAGGAGTCAAATTAATCAAGATGAACAAAAAATTATCCTTAATTAACACTTAGATGATTAGGGTTTGCTCAAAAAATATTTACAAATGATTAAGTTTGAAAATCAAATGAAAAAACAATATTTAAAGTATTTAAAAATACTTAAAAATGTATCATTTTAAACCTAATTAAAAATATATCAAATGAATCTTTTTTTGTGATTTTTTTTAATATTGTCAAAATATGTATATTAAATAAAGAGTGTAAAAAAAATGAAGTGAAAATAATGAATTTTGATTGGTTAAATGAATGGTTAAAGTTTGTTAAAAAATGAAAGAAAATAGGTTGCAAAAAATTGGTTTTGTCTCCAATAGGGCTTGAACTCACGCCCTCTCTCTCACCAGCCAAAACACTTGCCAACTGAGCCACGCTTGTGGCTTGTAATACATACGCTTCCAGTTTAATATATTTTAAAACAACAATTTGAATTTTCTGAACCAAAAAACGCGCCAAGAACACAACCCTAACTGATTTTCAAAATTCTTCAAAACTGTGTTGTTTTGATCGATCAAAGGGTCTATCTCACTCGGTTTTGGACGAGGAACATGATGATGACCTTTAATTTCATTTATTTTTGCTCTAAGATGATTAATTCTCTGATGAACACGAAGAACCCTAATTCTGAGATTGATCATGAAATCGTGTATGTGCAAGATAAATAGCAATTGATTGAGGGTTAATGATCCTCATGTGTGCAGAAATGAGATGGTATGTTCATATTTCATTCATGATGCATGATTCATAGAGTTTGAAGTTCAAGTAGCTTACCTTCAAAAACGGCAAAAGTGAGAATCGAATTCTGCAAATGAGAAGTTCCAGTTGTTGTTTCTTGGTCTGGACAGCATCAATGGACCTTATGGAACATGTTTGAATGCTTGGAACAATTTGAATTCATTTGAGCAAGTTCATGGAACCCGATCTGCAGAGCTATGGTGTGAGGATCAAATTTGATGATTTTGATGTTTCAGATCATGGATGATGATTGGGATAGTTCATATTTGGTACATGGATGGTGTTTGGATGATTAACTTGGTCAGAAATGAGCTTAAATGAAAATTGGCATGATAAGTCTCATGTTATGCATATTTGGAAAGTGAGGTAGTGATTTTGAGTTTTAGGTGTTTTTGGGGTGTATGGATGGTTCAAACACATCATATATGATGTTTATGGTTTGTGGGAAGCATCACTTTGGTCAGAACTTGCAAGGGATGGAACTTGCATTTCCTCCTCTTTGAAACTTTATGAAACTTGTAATTCAAGAAAGAAAGAGAAAGCCTATAATTTGTGAGACTTTGGTGTGTATTTGAATGAGGTAATGACCTCTATTTATAGGCCAAACATTCTGAACTCAGAGTTTTGCAACTTGCTTCTTCTTTGGTGATTTGGCACTTAAAGGATAGAAAGGAATCTTACCATTAAATGCACATGGTTAAAGTTACTAAACCATGGTTAAAATTGGCTATGCTTCTTATCTCTTTCCCATCTGTCTCAAATCAGAAAATATCTTCCAATTATTGCCTCTATGTATCATTACTTGGACCATTTGGCAATTTGGTTCATAACTTTGCAAAAATGGCTTGAAATTTCAAGTGAAATGGTCACTAATGTCAAAATTCAAAACCATAGCTACACTCCATATTTTTTCATGCTCTTGGACATTTTGGAAAGCTCATATTACACACTTCAAAACCCTAGTTGAAAGTTTCTTCAAGACCTTTAAGGAAATGGGTGAAAAAGATCCATGAACTTTGAGAAAAATGAAGTTTTAAGTGAAATTTTCAAAAAGTACCAACTTTGAAGCACCATATCTCTTAAATGGTTGATCTTATGGAAAAAAATTATATGTGACAAAGTTGTTCATTGGATCAAAATCTACAACTTTCATGTTGGAAGTTTTTTTTCAGTTTGTAGGTGGAATTTTGAGAAATTCCCTTTCAAAGTTTGGAAAAAACCATTGAAAAACACTTAGAAATTTTTCTAAGTATGAAAGTCAAACTTTTGACTTTTTGATTCTTGATTGATTTTCTTGATTTTTCTTGATCAAATGACTTCTCATATCATATATTGATGATTTAAAACTTCAAAAGTCATGGTTGACCAAAATTCCCCAAAAGTCAATGGTGATCTTGTACAGTTGACTTTTCAGACGAATCGCGTTTCTGGAGATTTCAAATGAAACAGGCTATCCTCACCAAATGAGTGGTATGAATGGATCATATTGAAGCATTAGAGGATATTGAGCCATGGTTTGAGTTGTGGCACCATGTCCTGATTAAAAAGTCAGTTATTCAGTGAATTAGGTCAAAACCCTAATTGTCGACCTGATGAAATTGATGACTGTGGACCTTGAATTGAGATGCAATTTCCATGGGATATTGTCATAGGGATTATTTGAGGATGATTGAAACCTTTGATTGACTTCCTGGGGGTTTTTAGGGTTTCCCAAATGTGATCCCTGATTTTGGTCCCTGATAGTTCAAAACTCTGATCTGAGGATTTGTCTGATCAATCTTTGTGTAGGAGATGTTATGAGCCAATGGATTAGGTCAAAATGATGTACTTGGGGTCTTGAGGTCATGTCCCAAGTCATTGGGTCACATCCTGAGCAAAAGTCAGGAGTATGCTATCTTCAGTCAAAACCCTAATTCAGTCGATTCAAAGCTGTTGAGCTTGTTGAAATGAATCTCTGAGGACCAAATGTTGATTATTGATGAAGATGATTCATTTGAGATGAAGGGAGAACAAAACCCTAATTGATTGTTTCTTGCACTGATGAGTGATCTCTTGATTAAACCCTGCTGAGCACAAATAACAAACACAAGCTATGCAATTTGTTAGAGATGCAAATGATGCATATGCAATGATATGAGGTGGTATCTTAGGTCAAAAATTGGGGTATGACAGATGCCCCTATTTAAGTTTCTTCAACCTGAGACATGAAGATTGAAAATCTTCGTTTTGATAGGGTGGAAGAGACTTAAATATCAGAAGACGCAAATTTTGGACCTAAGATACCAAAATTGCGAATGATACAAGGATATCTTTACCGAGGGATATCAAACTGACTCCACTGGGGAAAAGATATTGGGAAGGATGTCTCAATCCGTTTTAGGAAGAGAATCCGTTTTTCGGGAAAGCAAGTGTATGCTTCACCGGGGAATGATAGCTTTGTAAGAAAAGCTTACCTATCGACATTATCGACTATCAGCATGGGGATAGACTTGTTTAATAATGCGAAGGTGAGAGGTATGAAACTGTATTACCGACTATCAGCATGGTGATAGACTTGACAAGGTAAAAGAGTTTCGAAGGTTCGGTTAATATTACCGACTATCAGCCTTGTGATAGACATGTTAAATAATATAACCAGAACAAAAAGGTACCGACTACCAGCCTCGTGATAGTGGTTTTGAAGACATGATCAATTATCAGCCAAGTGACAAAATGATCCTGGAGACTTTGCTAGGGGAATTACTGGTTATTCAGCCTTGTGAACAGTAATAAGGCCCTGATTGTCAAATGGTCTTCATGATTGATTTCCTTGAGGGGAAGGGTCTTTTGAAAGAAACATAAACTGCTCAGATGATGAGGCTATCGTTTATGGTTTTTCACGACTCTGTTTGAGAATCGGAATTTGAATTTTTGGTAAAGACAAGGTTCTAACCAAGAATGAATTGGAAAGAGACAGTCAAACAAGACTTTGTACCCATGAGGAATGAACTCGAATGGGAATTTTCTCCTTTGTTTTGAGAGGAAAAACTAAAGCAACCTTCTTCCACGAGGAATGATCTCAGTGGGGAACTGGAGAAAGAAAATTTTATTTCTGCTTATGGGTGACAATCTATTTGGAGAGATGACACGCCCATATCTGTTTCTTTTTTCTTTCTTCTTTTTTTTCTTTTTTTTTTTGGGATAGATATATCCTAAACAAGTGATTATTGAGAAGAAAAAAAAAATGCAAGAATGCATAAATGATGCAAATATGTATGAATGATGAATGTCATGAATGTAGCATGCATACTGACAATACTGACAGACAGAGGAGTATATACTGGAGATGGACCAACGTCGCAATACAACCAGATACTCGGCAAATGTTCTTCAACACGGTGTAGATAACACAGGTGATGAATGGTGTTGCATGCTTTAAACTTCTCTGGGGAAGATAAGCATTTTTCATTGAGATGGAAGAACTTCTTCACTGGAGATGGAAAATCTTCGTCACTGGGGATAGAAGAGCTTCTTTACTGGGGATAGAAGAGCTTCTTTACCTCGAGGGATAATTGCTTCAAGAATTCTTTTCTGGGACAAGAATATCGTTGTCTCAACAATTTTTCAGGGAGAATCCTTTTGTTCATCCTGTGGAGACGACTGCTGATGTTCCTTCCGTTGTTTACAACTCAAAGGAAAATTTCGCTTTTATTTTGAAAAAGAAAAGTGAAGTAAATTCATTTAAAACTTATTTTTTCTTTTTTATTTCAAAAGTGAATAACACAATTAAAGCGTCATTTTGCAAGCTGAAAGAAATTAAAGATTGCAAACAAGTGGGCACAAGGCTCAAATTTATTTAATAGGATGGAAATCAGCTAAAGGCGTGATTCCATGGAGTATTTACAAGAGTTGGAAATGGTAATTATGCGGAAAAGGCTACATTGAAAGCAATAACCACTATTCCCCAACAACTTTGAGTTCCAATTGTGCTTGTTGCTTCAGATTGGCAATGATTTGATTGAAGATCCTTTGATGAGAAAGACTCCTCAGGTGACGAAGTACGGACTGATGCAGTTACTTTGTCATAAATCCCTAATTTTTGCCTAGATTGCCCTTTCAGGTTTTCAATCTACCAGGATGAATTTTTCTGTTTATTGTCTCTAATTTTTGCCTGGACCGCCCTTTCGGGTTTTCAGTCCACCGAGACGCTCATTTTTGCCTAAGTCGCCCTTTGCGGGTTTTCGACTTACCGAGCTGTTCTTTTGTATTTTTTAGACAAAGTATTTCTTGACTGCATCAGCATTCACAGGATGTGGGAGTTCATCACCATCCATGGTTGCAAGAGTCATGGCGCCGCCAGAAAATGTTCTTTTGACAACATACGGGCCTTCGTAATTAGGAGACCATTTGCCCCTAGAATCTGGTTGAAAAGACAAGATCTTTTTAAGCACGAGGTCGCTTTCTCGAAATTCACGAGGTCGAACCTTTTTGTTAAAAGCTTGTTTCATCCTTGCTTGGTATAACTGTCCATGGCATAGAGCAGTCATACGTTTTTCTTCGATTAAGTTCAACTGATCGTATCTGCTTTGACACCATTCAGCCTCTGATAACTTAGTCTCCATGAGGACTCTCATTGACGGGATTTCAACTTCTACGGGGAGCACAGCTTCCATGCCGTATACTAGAGAAAAGGGAGTTGCCCCTGTTGAAGTACGCACTGAAGTACGGTACCCATGTAAAGCAAATGGCAGCATTTCATGCCAGTCTTTGTAAGTGACGACCATTTTCTGGACGATCTTCTTAATGTTCTTGTTAGCAGCTTCGACGGCGCCGTTCATTTTTGGTCTGTAAGGAGAAGAGTTATGATGCTCAATCTTGAATTCCTCACATAATTCTTTCATCATTTTGTTGTTCAAGTTTGAACCATTGTCAGTAATGATCTTGCTGGGAATACCATATCGGCAAATGATGTTATTCTTGATAAATCTCACAACCACTTGTCTTGTAACATTGGCGTAAGATGCTGCTTCGACCCATTTGGTGAAGTAATCAATTGCTACTAAGATGAAACGATGACCGTTTGAAGCTTTCGGTTCGATCATTCCAATCATGTCGATACCCCACATGGAAAAAGGCCACGGAGATGAGAGAACGTTGAGTAGAGTCGGTGGCACATGGATCTTATCTGCATAGATCTGGCACTTGTGACATCTCTTCACGTGTTTATAACAGTCAGATTCCATTGTCAACCAATAGTATCCAGCTCTTAAGATCTTCTTGGACATTGCATGCCCGTTTGAATGAGTTCCAAAGGACCCTTCATGCACTTCATGCATTAACATGTCTGCTTCGTGTCTATCCACGCATCTGAGCAAAACCATGTCGAAGTTTCTTTTGTATAGCACATCTCCATTCAGGAAGAAACTGCCAGAAAGCCTCCTTAGAGTTTTCTTATCTTTGTTTGATGCCCCAAGTGGGTACTCTTGAGTTTGAAGGAAGCGTTTGATGTCGTGAAACCACGGTTTATCATCGATGACTGCTTCAGTTGCAAACACATAGGCGGGCCTTTCAAGGCGCGTGATTCTGACTTTAGGCACATCATTCCAGTGACTAACTTTGAACATGGAAGATAGAGTAGCCAAGGCGTCTGCCATTCGATTCTGATCTCGAGGTATATGATGCAATTCAACTTTGTTGAAGAAAGTCAAAAGACGTCTTGCATAATCTCTGTAAGGAATCAAGCCAGGGTGGTAAGTTTCCCATTTGTCTTTGATTTGGTTGATCACAAGGGCTGAATCTCCATATATGTCGAGGATCTTGATCCTTAAGTCAATGGCTTCTTCGAGACCCATGATACAAGCTTCATATTCTGCGATGTTGTTGGTGCAATCAAATAGTAATCTGGCGGAGAACGGGATATGAGTACCCTTGGGAGTGATGATGATTGCCCCAATTCCATTGCCAAAAGCGTTTACTGCTCCATCGAAAATTAGGCCCCATCTTGATCCAGGCTCAGGACCTTCTTCAGGTAACGGTTCGTCACAATCTTTCATCTTCAAGTACAAGACATCTTCATCAGGAAAGTCAAACTTGAGAGATTGATATTCATTAATTGGTTGATGCGCCAAATGATCGGCGAGAATGCTTCCTTTGACTGCTTTTTGAGCACGGTATTCAATGTCATATTCGGATAACAGCATTTGCCATCGGGCAATCCTTCCTGTTAAGGCAGGCTTTTCAAAGACATACTTGATCGGATCCATTTTGGAGATTAACCAAGTAGTATTGTTGATCATGTATTGGCGGAGACGTTTTGAAGCCCAAGCCAAAGCACAACATGTTTTTTCGAGCATGGAGTAACGAGACTCACAGTCTGTGAATTTCTTACTCAAGTAATAGATGGCATGCTCCTTCTTACCGGTTTCATCTTGCTGTCCAAGCATACAACCCATGGATTCTTCTAACACAGTAAGGTACATGATTAGTGGTCTTCCTTCAACTGGAGGAATCAATATTGGTGGTTCTAACAGGTATTCTTTGATACTGTCGAACGCTTTCTGGCAATCTTCAGTCCATACAACCCCTTGATCTTTGCGGAGAAGCTTGAAAATTGGCCCACAAGTAGCAGTCATTTGAGAGATAAATCTGGAGATATAGTTCAATCGTCCGAGAAATCCTCTTACTTGTTTTTCAGTCTTTGGTGCAGGCATCTCTTGAATAGCTCTGACTTTGTCGGGATCTACTTCAATACCTCTTTGGCTGACAATGAAACCCAAGAGTTTTCCAGATCTAACCCCAAAAGTACATTTGTTAGGATTCAAGCGAAGCTGATATTTCCTTAACCGTTGAAACAACTTCAAAAGGTATTCAATATGTTCTTCTTCTGTGCTGGACTTGGCTATCATGTCGTCCACATAAACTTCAATTTCTTTATGCATCATGTCATGAAAGAGAGTAGTCATTGCCCTTTGGTAAGTTGCGCCTGCATTCTTCAATCCAAACGGCATCACTTTGTAGCAAAAGGTACCCCATGGGGTGATGAAAGATGTCTTCTCCATGTCTTCAGGAGCCATCTTAATCTGATTATAACCGGAGAACCCGTCCATGAAGGAAAAGACGTTGAACTTAGCGGTGTTATCAACCAGCATGTCGATATGTGGTAATGGAAAGTCATCTTTTGGACTGGCCTTGTTCAAGTCACGGTAGTCAACACACATTCTGACTTTGCCATCTTTCTTCGGAACTGGCACTATGTTAGCCAACCATTGAGGATACTCAGAGGTGACAAGAAAACCTGCGTCGAGTTGCTTTTGAACTTCCACTTTGATCTTGTTAGCCATATCAGGGTGAGTCCTTCGCAATTTCTGCTTAACCGGCGGACATTCTGGCTTCAATGGCAAGTAATGCTGAACAATATTGGTATCCAACCCAGGCATGTCTTGGTAGGACCAGGCAAACACGTCAACATATTCTTTGAGAAGGTCTGTCAACTTACTCTTGATATCAGCATCAAGCAGCGATCCAATGGTCACTTCTTTTTTGTCTTCTTCAGAACCCAAGTTGATCTTTTCTAAAGGCTCTTTGTGAGGCAGAATGGCTCTTTCCTCGTGCTTAAGTAATCGAGAGATCTCGTCCGGGATCTCCTCTTCTTCCTCTTCTTCGGCTTCGAACACAGGAAACTCAAAGTTGGGAGAGGGCATAGGGTTATTGCATTCAATGGGTTTATCAATAGTAAATCTGCACATGTGATTTATATTTATTTCAGAAAATTTATGAATGCAAGAGTGTATGCAGATTTTTTTTGAAAAAGTTTTTTTTTTTATTTTTGGTTTTTTAGGATTACCATTTCCAGAAAAAAGCAAAAAATAAAACATATAATGTAGGGAATTCAAAATGACACTTTATTTATGATTCATTTTTGAAACAAAGCCCTAAACACAAACTCATTTGCCTTGGGCAGGACAAAGAGGGAAACTTTTAAAAACAAAGCCCTATACACAAAGTTATTTGGGCGGAACATTTAAAAGCAAAGCCCTATAAAACATCTCTCTGCTTTGGGCAAGGCAGGAGGTCAAAATAACAACGAGGTGATTACTTTGAGCGGCGAACAACATTCGGAACGTCGACAGCCTTCCAGTAGCAACGAACTCCTCTGTGTATTATGTATTCAGGAAAATTCTCCTCAGAATTATCTTCAGTATTGACATTGACCGCTGGTCGAGCAGGATTTGAAGGTCCTGGTTTGTCACCCTTGTTCTTTGTAGAGTTGAAACGGTCTTCTTCTACTTCTTGAAGAGCATAAGACGAGTCACAATCTTCAGAATTTTCAGGATGTATTTCCCAGTCTTCAGGATGAAGAGACTCATTGTCAGCGACACTTTCTGAGTCAACTGCGGGACCATCTTCCCCTTCATTTTCAAAAATGGCATTTATGTGATAATAACCATCTTCAGGATTATAAACCTTGGCAGATGCATTGAAGTCAGTAATTTCAGGCTGCTGAGAAAATTGACAGGGCTGATAAACCTCTTCTGGTTGACTATCATATTCAAAGGAATCTCCCCATCCAGTTGGTTGGATATCTTCAATCGCAATTTTTGAACTTTCAGGCGCAGTATATTTCACCATGTAATCAAATTTTCCACTTGGTTGTCCTAAGGTATCCCAAATTTCTGCAGGAATAGGCTTAGTTTCTTTGCCTTTGGATTTCTGTGACGGAGGATATGGTTCTTCCTGAGATATGTATCCCGAGTCATTGAGATAACACTTCCATTCTTCTTCAGTATCGGGTAAACCTTCTTCGATGCATTCTTCGATAAGGACATTAACCTCTTGAGGAATTGGGTTAAGGAATCCTCCACTAATGAATGTTTCTTTGATCGGACGAAGGGTTTCATCCTTCTTGGTGCAGTTTAAGAATGTTGGTGAACATCCGAGACCTGCTCTAGTTTCATTCTTGGTCGGGATCACAACTTGCCCCCAGCCAGTGGTAGCTCCATCTTTTACTACTTTTACCGCCTCTTTGTAAGAAGAGATCGATGCTTTCTTTTTGGAAGATTCGTCTTCTAAAGAGAGACCTTGGAACTGAGTTCCTTCCACATCATCAGCACCAATGAAAGAGAAATTGGATAAATGGCTCACCATCAAGGCTTGTTCTCCACTTATTGTTACCAATTTTCCATTTGTTACAAACTTTAACTTTTGATGGAGCGTAGAAGTTACTGCCCCTGCTTCATGGATCCATGGTCGTCCTAACAGACAGCTATAAGCAGCTTGTATGTCCATGACCTGGAAGGTGATTTGAAATGTATGTGGACCAATTGTCATGGGAAGGTTGACTTCGCCAATAACCGATTTTCGCGATCCATCAAATGCTTTGACAACTACACCACTGAACTTCATAGGCATTCCTTGGTAAGATAAGCGAGCAAGAGTCGTCTTTGGCATCACATTCAAGGAAGATCCGGTGTCTACCAACACATTGGACAAAGAGTCTGACTGACAGTTCATAGAAATGTGCAAAGCAAGATTGTGATTTTTACCCTCCTCGGGGAGTTCTTCATCACAGAAGCTTAAATTGTTGCAAGCTGTTATGTTGGCTATTATCCCATCAAAGTGATCAACAGTCACATCATGATCTACAAAAGCTTGATCTAAGACTCTCATCAGGGCTTCCCTGTGGGCTTCTGAATTCAACAGCAATGAAAGTATTGAGATTTTTGAAGGAGTCTGCATAAGCTGATCCACAATCTTGTATTCACTTCTTTTGATAAGTTTCAAAATTTCATCAAAGTCAGGATTCACATTGGCTCCACTGGATTGACCAACATCAGTGTTTTCATTACTAACAGGAGTTTCCACAGGATTTCCCACTGGTGTATTCACAGGATTTTGCCCGGATGCAGGAGCAACAGGCTGTTTCGGAGGTAGCGGAGTATACACACGTCCACTTCTTGTTACACGACTTACATCAGCAATGTTTTCAACAGATGAGAGAGTAGGCAAAGGAACTTCTTGTCCATCTTTTATCATTGTAGCATTGTAGTTGTATGGAACTGCCTTGTCAGAGTTATAAGGAACAGGTCCAGGTAGACAAATGATCAAAGGAGCAATAGGAACCTTCGGCTTGTTGTAAGTAACTTCCATGCGCTCAGGCATGTTGAAATGAGGAACGATGACGTTAACTGTAGGCATTTCCGAGTTGATATCTGAGACTAAAAGCTCATGCGGATAACATCCTATCATGTTAACTTCATTTTCATCCCTATTTCTGTAGATCTCAATAGTACCATTATCTAGCAAAACTTGGAGATCTCTTCTCACAATCGAACACCCGTGAGGATCCACACAACATATTCTACAGGAACCGTATTGATGCTGGCGAAAATTCGGCCCCCGACAAAGAGTAGCGTGCATTTGTACCAAATCTGCTCTTGAGAAGTTGATATTATAGACTCGGTATTGGCCAGGACATCCATATACCATGTTTACAACATGCCCTCCATGATTGGGCAGCGGATTTGCTTGCACATTAGGGTTCAAATTTCTGAAAGAGAGGAGATTAGATCTAACCAACCTCTGAACTTCATACTTCAAGGCTATGCAATGCTCAAGATCATGGCCAGGTGCTCCTTGATGATAAGGGCATGAGACCTCAGCTTTGTACCACCATGGGAGTTTCTCAGGTACTGGTGGTGGTGCTTTAGTTTGAACAAGACCTCTTTCAACCAAAGCAGGGTACAATTCTGTGTAGGTCATTGGAATCGGATCGAACTGTGGAGCTCTTTGTACTCGATTCTGATTATTGTTTAACTGCTGAACCTGTGGTCGAGGCTGTTGTTGTTGAAACTGCGGAGTAAACCCCGGATTCGGTGATGTATTAACGACTGGCGTGATAGCAGCTACCTGTCGCTGACGATTGACATTTCCTCTTGGCCTCCCTTGGGATACCATGTCAACACTTTGTTCTTTCTTCTTTGGGAAACCACTTCCGAACTTTTTGGTTCCGCTTGAAGATCCACCTTCTTTAGTTAGACGTCCGGTTCGGACTCCTTCTTCTAGACGCATCCCCATGTTTACCATTTCGGTGAAATCACTTGGAGCACTAGCAATCATGCGTTCATAATAAAACGGACTGAGAGTATTCAAGAAGATCTTTGTCATCTCTTTCTCTTTTAACGGTGGATTAATCTGAGCAGCGGTTTCTCTCCATCGTTGGGCATATTCTTTGAAAGCTTCATGGTCTTTCTGAGCCATGGATCGAAGCTGATCTCTGTCTGGAGCCATATCCGAGTTATACTTGTATTGTCGGACAAAGGCCTCACCCAGGTCATTGAATGTTCGAATATTAGTGCTATCCAAGCCTGTGTACCACTTCAGTGCGGCACCAGTCAAACTGTCTTGAAAGTAATGGATAAGCAACTGATGATTATCTGCATAAGTAGACATCTTTCTGGCATACATCACAAGATGGCTTTGCGGACAAGAACTACCTTTGTACTTCTCAAAGTCAGGGACCTTGAATTTAGCAGGTATTTGCACACTGGGAACCAAACATAGCTCCTGGGCATTCTTTCCAAACAAATCTTTTCCACGGATAGCTTTAACTTCCAACTGCATCTTGTTAAACTGCTCTTGGAGATCTCCCACAAGATTACGCTGATTTGTGCTATCACCCTGATCATGATAAATCTCATTACCGTCATAAGGAACAGTGTGAACCGTAGGGGTCGGAACCGTCATAGTGGGTTGAGAAAGTGCCATAGTAACTTGAGAAAAAGTTATCCCCTGATTTGGAGTGAACTGTGAACTTTGTGCAGCAGGCGCTTCAGTTGTGGATGTTTGAACCCCAGAAACATTATGACGGAAACCTGTACCAAAGCTGAAAGGCGTGCCCCAACCTTCTGGCATGGAGAAAGATGGAATGCCGAATGCAACTGTAGAAACCGGAGTGGTGACTTCAGATGTTACTGTCGCTTGATTGTTGGGTGGCGGCGGCTGATTCTGTGCGGCCATCAAGGAGTCAACCAGAGTAGTGAGACTTTCCAACTTTTCCTGAAGGGTGGTCACTGTACCACGGAGCTCAATATTCTCTTGTTCAGAGTGTTCCATTACTCTTCTTCTGCTTGAACGAGTATTGTATCTGTGATCTGATTGCGAGCGCGGTCGAGAAACTTTGAGACGCGACAGCTTGACGATCTATTGGAGAAAGATCCAAAAGATGAGACTCTATACAGCAGACTCGATATGCAGAATGATGTATGCTAAAAAGAAATTTATGATTTTTCCAAATATTTTAAAGATTATTTCCTTGCAAACATTTGAACGCAAACAATTCTTTTATTCATTCATTCATTTTTTTTTATTGCAATAATGGGAAATGTTACAACATTGGAGCGTAGCTCCTTACAAAAGCAAATGATAAATAAAAAAAGCTAAACAAATCCTAAGCATCTTCATCAGACGAAGAACCAAATGCATTGTGCAGCTTGAGCTTCATGATTTCTTTCCCATAGTGAGCTTTCAATTCGGCCTTTTCAGCTCTCAGCTTGTCAACAATATTCTTCCAATCATCAGGAGTCGGAGCGTTGCTTGTTGAGCCTTCCATATTTTTCTTGCTTTCTTTGATGTACCTCTTGATTGCAGCGTCTTTCTGGCGAATCTTCTCATCTTTGCTCATGAGCCATCCATCTTGATAATAGAGAGTTTCTTCGTGATCTTTCACTCTTTTCTTCAACTTTCTATTTTCCACCTCAGTGCTACGAAACTTTTCTTCCCAAGCATCTTTTTCTGTCCTCATTTTGGCCAAAGTGCGTTGGTATTCCTCCATAGCTGGAATGTTGGGTCGTTGAGACACAGCAGGAAACATGGGTTTTTCATAAGCATAAGGCATTTGGAACTCTTTTGCTCTTTTCTTTACCCAGCAGGTGTAGGCGTCCATGGCAATGCAATTTCTTTCCTCCCCTTTTTCTTTCCATCGGACGTCGTACCAAGCTCTCATCATTCTTGCTTTCAACTTTTTAGGATTATCCCCTTCTCGATAAAAGTAACCTTCTACTGAGGGACCAACAGGTTTAACTGAATTTGCATACCCGAGTTGTCGTCGGGCTAGGACCGGATTATAGTTAATTCCTCCTTGTGTACCAATGAGGGGTACGTTGGCGAACTCTCCACAACTTTCAATGGTTTCTGTACCACAGCGAGCCAAGGTATACCAATGAATATCATTATTAGTAAGAGACATTAGTCTTCGAGGCCAACGCAAACCTTCTCGGTTTTCCGTGAAAATAGGAGACTCAGGTAAGTGTGAAACAATCCATTTGAACAACAAAGGTGCACAACATACAATGATTCCACCGCCTTGGCGATTCCTATGATGGACAGAGAAATACATGTCACCAAGCAATGTCGGAACAGGATTTCCAATCAGAAAGATCTTTATGGCATTGATATCAACAAAGTTGTCGACATTGGGAAACAGAACCAACCCATAGATGAGCAAGGCTAGTATAGCTTCAAAAGCTATCATGCTACCAGTTTCAATGAAATCAAAGGCTTTCTTTATCAGGAAGTGTGAGGTTAATCCCGGGAGGTTTCCTTTGGTAGTCCAATTACTCTCTACCTCAGACTTTTTCATGTGGATACTTGCTGCAATGACGTGTGACTTAGGAATGGCTTCCAAACCATTGAAGGGTAATTTGTCAGACACAGGGATACCTAAAAGATTGGCATATTCTTCCAAGGTCGGTACCAACTGGTAGTCTGGAAAGGTGAAACATCGGTAGACGGGATCATAGAACTGAACCAGAGTTTTGAGAAGTCCTTCATCAACATGAGTGTTCAGGATAGGCAAAAGCTTTCCATAACTTTTCCTAAAATTAGAAGGATCTTGTACAGAAGATGCTAACTCTATCAGTCTTTCTACATCAGGCGTTTTGAAACCGTACTTTTTGGTATACCTTTTTTCCATAACTTAATCCTATAATGTTTGCAAAGAAAATTCTCTAAATTTTTTTGGAAAAATCTTGTTTTTATGGAAAAAGATGGGTTTTTTAATGAATGTATGAATGCATGGATGCGTGGATGCCACATATTCAAACATGGTGAAACAAACATGGTAACGCAAACAGGGTAACGCGAACATGGTAACGCATACATGGTAACACATACATGGTAACACAAACATGGTAACGCATAGGTTCAAAGGTCCAAAGTCACGAGCATGAGGTCAGAGAACCAAAAATGGGATAGATCTAGTTAATCACCTGCACAACATGTTCTACTGATACGTCAGAGTCTACATTTTTCTTTCGGATATTACCGGCCTTCCACAATTAAACTCATGAGCCAGTAATATTCTCAAGAAAAACTCGTCTGAGTGTGGTTCTCCGCATGACAACTAATCCAAGCCTTCACCTGAATAGTTTCTGCACCACAACCTAATAAGGCCAGGATGGGTTGGGGTTCTACGGTCTCTCAGCTTCTACAGTTCAATGAAAGTAATAATGTCTTCGCTACGAAACATGCTAAACATATATTACCAACAAGGAACCTCCACTGAGCGGAAGGATTCTCACGTGCGCCTGCACATGACTATACCCTCCACCTAATTTCTTATGTGTACTTAATCCGCGTCAGGATTTGTCCATAATGAATCACTTGTAACAGAACCACACATGTAATAGAACCAAAACCACACATATAACAAAAAATGAAAAATAAAGCAAATAGAATTAACCCTTCCTTTGGAAACAATAAAAAGATGGTCCCCAGTGAAGTCGCCATTTTTCTGTCGCGGGCGAAAAATCGTTTTTTTCCTCTTTTTTGTGGGATGAGACACCTGATGCCTTCTTTGGGCTCGAGTGCTCATAAAAAATGATTTTTCTTTTGTATCGACCAAACTTTTTATTATTTCCAAAGGAGGAAAAGGAAAAAAGCTGCAATAACCTAAAAGTGGGGGGAGAGATCTTTGGGTAAGAGGGTTGGTTATACGAAGGGAAGGTATTAGCACCCAACGTATCTATAGTACTCTATAGGTTTCTTTGCTTTGTTTTTCATTCCATATTATTGAGAGGTTCTTGTGAAATAGGTGGGACCTAAGGTGTTTGTTTGATTATGCTCGCAAAGATCATCGCGATCCTCTGCATACATATCCCCTAGAGGGAATCAGAGCATCTGTAGCTCGGGGTCTACGGGTGCTAAGGTTTGAATGGTTTTTTGTTTTGTTTTGTTTTGCTCGCCAAGGATCGACCTTGTGCCTACGTATTCTCAAAGGGATGTTGAGAAAGTCAGAGCAATCGTAGTTCCCACTTATGCTAGTGGAAGCAAAGGAAAATAGACAAATGTCGTCTAAATGCTAGATGTATCTAATCTATATCATCACATACATCCGTTTGATTTTTGTTTGTTTAACCAGCCTTGTGGCAAAAACTTTCAATGAAGTCAGCCTTGTGACAAAAAGTTTTGATTAATCAGCCAGCCTCGTGGCAAAAGTTTCAATGAAGTCAGCCTTGTGACAAAAACTTTGATTAATCAGCCAGTACGGTGGCAAAACGGTTTGATTGATTAGCCAGCCTTGTGGCAAAAAAGTTTGATTGATTAGCCAGCCTTGTGGCAAAAAAGTTTGATTGATTGTTTGTGATGATATATAAGAGATACTCCTAGCATAGAGATGAAAAATGTCTAATCTCCTAGGGTATTTGGTTTTGGATATTGGGGGATGCTTATAAGAAGCCCGTGGGTCCTTGTACGAAGCCCAAGAGGAGGCTATCCGAGGGTCCTTGCATTGTAAGCCCAAGAGGAGGCTATGGGAGGGACAATCCAGGGTCCTTGCATTGTAAGCCCAAGAGGAGGCTATGGGAGGGTCACTCGTTTGTACAAAGCCCAAGGGGAGGCATGGTATAGTTGGTTTGAGCTCTTAGAGCGATTTCACCGGGAAACCATACTCTATGTCCTAACCTAAACTAGGGAGATTCTTTGCACGAAGCCCAATAGGAGGCTATGGGGAACCTAGTGTTGTACTAAGTTGAACGAGCATATATAACACAATCACACATATGAACAAGTACGAACAAACATGAACAAGTACATGAACAAATATGAACAGTTATACATATATGACAAAGTGCGTGTATATAATGGAGTTTATGAAGGAAATATACCTGTAAGCATGCTCCATTTGTATACATAGGGCTCGGGACTCACACTCGGGGAGAGGTCCACTTGAATTCATTCAAAGCTATGTAAACAGGTATTTACAAAAGGGCTTGGGACTTATACCTACATGGAGGCCCATGGTATTTTTGGGAAGATTTAAAGAAACCTTCATTTTTGGTTTGTTATTCAAAGTTAAAAAAAAATCAAACTGATCGAGATATGTACAAAAGGCGTACAATGAAATACCTAATTTCATGTACTGGAGTGGGTATGTACAAAAGGGCTTGGGGCTTATACCTACATGGAGGCCCATGGTATATTTGAGAAGCAGACGCGTCGTTTGAAAAACGGTTTGAAAGTTTGTTTTGAAAGAAAGTTTATTTATTTTGAATAAAAAGACTGTGTAAAAAGAAAAAGGAGTGGGTCTTATACTCTCTAATATTCGAGAGGCCCCACATCGTTTTGAAAATCAATTGATCAATTAAAAGATTTAATCAATAGTTTCAAAAGAAGAAATGGTTTATCGTTTTTGAAAAGAGACGCGATCGCTCGTTTTAAAACGATTTGAATTTTGAAAGGAGTCAAATTAATCAAGATGAACAAAAAATTATCCTTAATTAACACTTAGATGATTAGGGTTTGCTCAAAAAATATTTACAAATGATTAAGTTTGAAAATCAAATGAAAAAACAATATTTAAAGTATTTAAAAATACTTAAAAATGTATCATTTTAAACCTAATTAAAAATATATCAAATGAATCTTTTTTTGTGATTTTTTTTAATATTGTCAAAATATGTATATTAAATAAAGAGTGTAAAAAAAATGAAGTGAAAATAATGAATTTTGATTGGTTAAATGAATGGTTAAAGTTTGTTAAAAAATGAAAGAAAATAGGTTGCAAAAAATTGGTTTTGTCTCCAATAGGGCTTGAACTCACGCCCTCTCTCTCACCAGCCAAAACACTTGCCAACTGAGCCACGCTTGTGGCTTGTAATACATACGCTTCCAGTTTAATATATTTTAAAACAACAATTTGAATTTTCTGAACCAAAAAACGCGCCAAGAACACAACCCTAACTGATTTTCAAAATTCTTCAAAACTGTGTTGTTTTGATCGATCAAAGGGTCTATCTCACTCGGTTTTGGACGAGGAACATGATGATGACCTTTAATTTCATTTATTTTTGCTCTAAGATGATTAATTCTCTGATGAACACGAAGAACCCTAATTCTGAGATTGATCATGAAATCGTGTATGTGCAAGATAAATAGCAATTGATTGAGGGTTAATGATCCTCATGTGTGCAGAAATGAGATGGTATGTTCATATTTCATTCATGATGCATGATTCATAGAGTTTGAAGTTCAAGTAGCTTACCTTCAAAAACGGCAAAAGTGAGAATCGAATTCTGCAAATGAGAAGTTCCAGTTGTTGTTTCTTGGTCTGGACAGCATCAATGGACCTTATGGAACATGTTTGAATGCTTGGAACAATTTGAATTCATTTGAGCAAGTTCATGGAACCCGATCTGCAGAGCTATGGTGTGAGGATCAAATTTGATGATTTTGATGTTTCAGATCATGGATGATGATTGGGATAGTTCATATTTGGTACATGGATGGTGTTTGGATGATTAACTTGGTCAGAAATGAGCTTAAATGAAAATTGGCATGATAAGTCTCATGTTATGCATATTTGGAAAGTGAGGTAGTGATTTTGAGTTTTAGGTGTTTTTGGGGTGTATGGATGGTTCAAACACATCATATATGATGTTTATGGTTTGTGGGAAGCATCACTTTGGTCAGAACTTGCAAGGGATGGAACTTGCATTTCCTCCTCTTTGAAACTTTATGAAACTTGTAATTCAAGAAAGAAAGAGAAAGCCTATAATTTGTGAGACTTTGGTGTGTATTTGAATGAGGTAATGACCTCTATTTATAGGCCAAACATTCTGAACTCAGAGTTTTGCAACTTGCTTCTTCTTTGGTGATTTGGCACTTAAAGGATAGAAAGGAATCTTACCATTAAATGCACATGGTTAAAGTTACTAAACCATGGTTAAAATTGGCTATGCTTCTTATCTCTTTCCCATCTGTCTCAAATCAGAAAATATCTTCCAATTATTGCCTCTATGTATCATTACTTGGACCATTTGGCAATTTGGTTCATAACTTTGCAAAAATGGCTTGAAATTTCAAGTGAAATGGTCACTAATGTCAAAATTCAAAACCATAGCTACACTCCATATTTTTTCATGCTCTTGGACATTTTGGAAAGCTCATATTACACACTTCAAAACCCTAGTTGAAAGTTTCTTCAAGACCTTTAAGGAAATGGGTGAAAAAGATCCATGAACTTTGAGAAAAATGAAGTTTTAAGTGAAATTTTCAAAAAGTACCAACTTTGAAGCACCATATCTCTTAAATGGTTGATCTTATGGAAAAAAATTATATGTGACAAAGTTGTTCATTGGATCAAAATCTACAACTTTCATGTTGGAAGTTTTTTTTCAGTTTGTAGGTGGAATTTTGAGAAATTCCCTTTCAAAGTTTGGAAAAAACCATTGAAAAACACTTAGAAATTTTTCTAAGTATGAAAGTCAAACTTTTGACTTTTTGATTCTTGATTGATTTTCTTGATTTTTCTTGATCAAATGACTTCTCATATCATATATTGATGATTTAAAACTTCAAAAGTCATGGTTGACCAAAATTCCCCAAAAGTCAATGGTGATCTTGTACAGTTGACTTTTCAGACGAATCGCGTTTCTGGAGATTTCAAATGAAACAGGCTATCCTCACCAAATGAGTGGTATTAATGGATCATATTGAAGCATTAGAGGATATTGAGCCATGGTTTGAGTTGTGGCACCATGTCCTGATTAAAAAGTCAGTTATTCAGTGAATTAGGTCAAAACCCTAATTGTCGACCTGATGAAATTGATGACTGTGGACCTTGAATTGAGATGCAATTTCCATGGGATATTGTCATAGGGATTATTTGAGGATGATTGAAACCTTTGATTGACTTCCTGGGGGTTTTTAGGGTTTCCCAAATGTGATCCCTGATTTTGGTCCCTGATAGTTCAAAACTCTGATCTGAGGATTTGTCTGATCAATCTTTGTGTAGGAGATGTTATGAGCCAATGGATTAGGTCAAAATGATGTACTTGGGGTCTTGAGGTCATGTCCCAAGTCATTGGGTCACATCCTGAGCAAAAGTCAGGAGTATGCTATCTTCAGTCAAAACCCTAATTCAGTCGATTCAAAGCTGTTGAGCTTGTTGAAATGAATCTCTGAGGACCAAATGTTGATTATTGATGAAGATGATTCATTTGAGATGAAGGGAGAACAAAACCCTAATTGATTGTTTCTTGCACTGATGAGTGATCTCTTGATTAAACCCTACTGAGCACAAATAACAAACACAAGCTATGCAATTTGTTAGAGATGCAAATGATGCATATGCAATGATATGAGGTGGTATCTTAGGTCAAAAATTGGGGTATGACATTAAGTAATTCCCATTTACTTTTAGGATCCTTCGATCTTCTGCTAACTCTTCTATCTCATAAGCATTATTTGAAAATACTTTTAAGATTCGAAAAGGCCCTTCCCAATGTAGGGACCATTTATCTAAAGCTTGACTTTTTCGATCTATAGGAAAAATAACTTTCCAAACCAAATCATTAATAATAAAATCTTTACCTTTGACCTTTTTATTGTATGCTCTGGCCACCCTTTCCTTTTGTCTTCTTAACATTTCTAAAGCACGCAATCTCTATTCGTCTAAATCTACTCATTCATTCATCATCATTTCCCAATAAAGATTTGGAGAAATTTCATGTTGCTTTTGAATCCTAACTGATTGTAAGTAGATTTCAACCGGAAATACTGCATTATGTCCAAACTTAAGTTGGAAAGGTGTAGTATTAGTTGCTTCCTTAGGTGACGTTCGACAAGCCCAAAGTGCTTGATCTAGAGTCTTATGCCAATTCTTAAGTTTTTTCCCCACATGTTTCTTTATAAGGACAATTATTACCTTATTGGCTGCTTCGACCTGAT
Source organism: Vicia villosa (assembly GCF_029867415.1). Lineage (NCBI taxonomy): Eukaryota > Viridiplantae > Streptophyta > Magnoliopsida > Fabales > Fabaceae > Vicia > Vicia villosa. Next base: position 746,734 of record NW_026705228.1, read on the forward strand.
CATTTACTTGAGCATAATAAGGTGTAGATGTTAATAGTTTGAAACTCATTTCATTTGCAAATTCCTGCATCTTTCGACCAGTAAAGACTGATCCCTGTTCTGTTGTTATACTTTCTAGAATTCCAAATCTATAGAGTATTTGTTTCTGAATAAATTCAATAACAATCTCTTGATCTACATTTACTAAGGGTGTGGCTTCAACCCATTTCGTAAAGTAATCTATCCCTACTAGGATGTATCTTTGACCTTTGGATGAAGTATGTCAAATCTCTCCAATTAAGTCCAATGCCCATCCTCTGAAGGCCCATGGCTTAATAATTCAATGAAGTTTGCTTGCAGGAGCATGTTGGACACTTGCATGCATTTGACATTCTTGACATCCTTTAGCAAACTCTATACAATCTTTCAACATAATGGGCAAATACATTCCATAACAAAATAGTAACCATTTCATTTTGTGCCCTGCTTGATGGGCTCCACAGGCTCCACTATGGACACTAGATAGCGCCAAATATGCTTCACTTTCCCCTAAGCATTTCAACAATATTTCCTCAGGGGTTTTCTTGAATAGTTCATTCCCCATTAATAAATAAGACAATGCTCTATACTTAGTCCTTCTTTCTGTGTCCGTCAAAGGGTCTCTAAGATAATTGATAATTAGGCTCCTCCAATATGTATCTGTTAGAGTGTCAATAGTCAATACTTCAAACTCTTCTTGGTTAGTAAAGCCTAAATGTGTAGTGTCTAAATTTGTTGGAGATAATCTGGTAGCCATTGCTTTTCCTCTGACTTCGACCAACTCTTCCAATCTTTCTTTCGACACTTTATATCCTGATGCTATTTGTGCCAGATCATTTTCCTCTTGATTTTTTATCCTAGGGATGTGCTTTATATCCATATATTCAAATTTTTTTAAGTAAACTATTTGCCATAACAAAGTACATAATCAAATTCTCCTTTATGCATTTGTACTCCTTCCTTAGTTGTTTTATTACCAATTCAGAGTCTCTTTTAATTTTGATTTTGGTTTCCCCCAATTCCAACAATGCTTTAATTCCTGCAAGCAAGGCTTTATACTCTTCCTCATTGTTTGAACAGAGGGGGCCTTCGATTCTATATTTGAGTTTTATTGGAATTCCTTTAGGAGAAATTATTAGAACTCCAACACCACTACCATCTATGTGTGTGGAACCATCAAAGAACAATCTCCAAGGTTTCGGTTCAACAAAACGTTGATGGTTTTCGACCACTGCGTGGTCCACAATGAAATATGATACTACTTGACCCTTCATTGCTTTTAAAGGCAGGAAGGCTAAAGAGTACTCAGTAAGCGCTAAAGCCCACTTGCCAATTCGACTATGCAATGTTGGCTTTGACAACATATGTTCAATAACATCAAAATGTGAAGAAACAAAAATATCAATAAGTTTTATATAATATTTAAGTTTTGTACAAGAGAAATACAAACAGAGGCAAAGCTTTTCTATAACAGTGAATCTTGTCTCTGCATCATTTAATACTCTACTTAAATAATAGATGGCTCTTTCGACGCCATTCTCATCCTCTTGTGCTAACATACTACCTATGGTAGTGTCAGAGGCTGATATATACAATATCATAGGTTTCTGACCATTAAGGGGTGACAGGATAGGTGGATGCATCAGATACTGCTTAATCTTGTTGAAGGCTTCTTGATGTGCTTTGTTCCACTCAAAATTTCCTTGTTTCAGGCGAAGGATGGAAGAAAAGGCTTGAATTCGACCACTTAAATTGGAGATGAATCTTCTCAAGAAGTTTATCTTTCCTAATAGTGAAATGTAATAGCTGTGATCTGCTTCAATGTTCTCCACTATGCCATATTCTCTCCAAATATATAGTCTTTGATGCATGGTTGAAGCGACAGCTCCTACCCCATGTATCCATTCTCTACCAAGCAACAGATTGTAGTTTTCTTTTGCTGGGATAACCATGAACATGGTTGATCTTGTGATTGAGACCACTATCAGATTCACTTGTATGACTCCTAAGGTGTGTCCAATCTTCCCTTCATAATTTGAAAGCACCATGTTGTGTGGTTTCACATATATATCGAACATGCCAATCCTCTTTAGCATAAACTATGGCATTAAGTTAATAGCTGCTCCTCCATCTACAAGAACTTTGTTAATCCCTACATGTTCGACCCTAGCCCTAATGTTAAAAGGTTTCAAGTGCCCATTCATGCCTTGTTCAAGTATTTCGAAGAACGCGCTTTTTTCTTTGACAGCTCCATTGTTGAGCACATAGTAGCAAACTGGTTTATACTTCGCCATTTCTTCCTAATCATCTTCCTCACAGTCTTCTACCTTTGTTTCCTGGTTATATTCATGAGACAAGACTGACACCATATTGCAATTCAAGTTAACAAATGATACCCCATCAGATTCAAAATCATCTATCAACATCTCTTCTTCTTTTGTTGGGTTTTCCTGCACCTTCTCTTCACCAATTTGTTTTTCTGAAGTGAACAACTTTCGACCCACAGGTGGCTTACTTAAACTTGCAGCCCCCAAAGGGAACTTGCTACTACTGGATTATCCCACATCTTTTGTTGCCAATTCTCTTTCAACTTTCTTAATCCTCTGGTATCTCCTCCACTGAGATCTCGACATTGGGTTCTTTCCTTTGTAGTACTCCAATCTGTAAGTCTCTCTCTTTGACGCTTGGAATTTTTTCCTGTATGCCATTGCAGTTCTTCCTCCTTGGTCGAAGCTTCTCCATTTTCCTCTCTTTGCGCCAACTTGAGTCCACCTATCAGTAGGTACGTCAGCAAGGAGTTTGAAGGTGAATCTTCTTGCCTTGGGATGGGGGCTATCCTGTCTCCTAGGGATTCCCCTCTTGTCGAAGATATACATGTTGGGGTTACCTCCTTGGCCATCCCATCCAGCAGTAAAAGGAATCCTTTCGAACATTTTTGCCATCTCTTTGTCATACACTGCCCCACACCTGGGACACATGAGACATTCAGTTTCAGCCTTGTAGCAGCGTACCAAGAAACCTAAAAGGCTTTCTCCTGGCCTTGGGTAGACTTTCATCAGGTGGCTTTCTTATCTCTAACTCCCTTGAGTTCTAGTATGTTGTGCCCTCTCATAGGCTTCAGCAATCCTTCGACTCGGGGCAATAGAGCACCTGGGGCACACCAGCATTTTTTCAGAGTTCTTCTTGTGGCATCACCAGAGATATTCTCCAATACTCTCATTAGCTTTTGGGTAGCCATAACTCATTTGTTCTTTCTCCAGCATAAGACACCTTTCTAGTTCTTCCCTTTCTGGCGCTGGTTGGTTCAGGTCCACCATGTTAACTCCTAAGGCAGGAATTTTAGAAATCCTTACTTTCTCAAATTTCACTCTAAGGCCTTCATTAGCCTCATTCATCTTTCCTACAAAGCCTTCAGTAGCCTCTGGTTCAAATTATTTTGCAGGAAAACCTTCGACAGAATTGTTGAAAGCAACATTGTTATGTAGGCTTTCAGTAGCCTGCTTTCCAGTTGAGACAACTCCTTTTACTTTCTTGGCTTTATTTTCTTCGACTTCGACCATATCCACCATGTTGATCTCCATAGGTTCTGTATAGTTGGTGTCTGCAACATGAAGGGGATCAGCGTCGGCCTTCATATGGCCTTTGACTTTGTCAGCAAACTTCAAACGTCCATCTTTAATAGCATTCTGAATATGATACCTGAAAAGAAAACACCGTGAGGTTTTATGGCCAAGAAAACCATGATATTTACAGAAACCTCTTTTCTTTCATTGTTCTAACGGAGGAATATTATTGTTAGGAGGCACTATCATTTGGCCATCTTTCACCAATAAATCAAAGATCTCATTGCATTTGGTGACATCAAATATGTATGTTTTCTTAGGGAATTTATCATTCTTTTCTACTTCGACATGGTTCCGGCCATTTGATGGTGTAAATATTTTTCAAGAGTATGGAGGTGCCTCTTTTAATTCATCCAAATCTACTTCAAACTCCTCAAAATCATATGAGTCATTGAAGGTTCCTAGTTCCTCCTCTTCGGCTTTGACATAGGCTACCCTTTCTTTCTTATGACTCTTATTTGCTCTGGCTTTCTCAGCTTTTAGCCATTCGACTTGTCGAACTCAATCTGCTAGTTGGGCCATATCCCTTAGGTATTGGGTATCTAATTTCTTTCTAATAGAATAATCTAGCCCTCCTGCGGCCATTTCAACTAGTTCATGTTCAGGTACTGTAGCAACCTGCTCTAAAAATTTAGCTTTTAGAGTCGCCACCTATTATGAAGGGCGAATAGGAAACCCTACGCAGTTAAGAGATCGGGGTAAGTTATTATAATCAGGTCGAGGGAAGGTGTTAGGCACCCTCAACCCTTTCCTATGGCTTTGAATCTAAGATAATAGTTTATGGCTAAAATATTTAGGTTTTATAGCTAAGGAAGTGAATAGGGGAAAAATTGAGATTTTAGGGAGGGGGACTCGCCTTGGTTATCCAAGTGCCTACGTATCTCCTTAGGGAGAATCAGAGTCAACGTAGTTCGGGCACAAGGTTGTACGCCTTTGAATTAGAGTTGATATGGTTTGAAGGCTTTTTGAATGGCCTGTCGTAGTTTTGAATTTGATATGAAAGGCATTTTGAATTGCCTAGGATAAAAATCCGTAGTGTCATGGTTTAGTGTGTATTAGATTTGGGCGTACAACCCTGACTTGCTATGGCACCGTTAGATGCGGTGACCAATAGATTTGGTCAGTATAGCTAACGGATTAGGGGCATTGCTGGTTACTCAGATCGATAGATTCGATCATCGCGGGCAGCAAATTAAAATGTATTTTAATTATATATTTTTTTTTATCTCTCGTCTAATGCGACTAATAGCTTTAGTCGGGTCGAGGAGAGAATTAAACTTGAATCGATTACTATTAATAAATAAATTAAATCAATTATATTATTAATAAATAAATTAAATGATCAAAAGTTATTTCTCGTCTACTGCGACTAATAGATTTAGTCGGTTCGAGGAGAAAATTGGATTAAATCATCAAGAGAGAACAAATAATTAAACAATTAAAATTTCACAAAATTAATTAATTAAATGTTATTTTTTAATTTGTAAAGGGGTGTACTCTACGTTTGTTAATCAAATTAGTGGGTGTGAAAAGCGTATGGGCTAGCCCAATTACACATGTGGTCCGCCTGGATCTAGTGTGGCATGGGGGATGGCTACGGTGTACCCTAGTGTGCGATGGACGGCCATAGTTTTCCTAGACTTTAATCAACGGCATGCATGCGAAGCTGAGTGAGAGACCATGATAAGATCTTGGACTATTGCCCTAAAACGAACCAATCACGTGGCCTGGGATTGGCCACGTGTCATACAGTTATTGGACCTAAAGGGATCTTATCCCTTCCTCTTTTCTTCCCAACAATCAACGTGTTGGCTTACCAACACAATGACTAATGCCCTTTTCATTAATGTTTTTTCATTATCTCTTAGTTTTTTTGGTTCTCTCTCTTGGTTCAAGACAAGAACATGTTTCCTACTCCTCTCTTTTGCTCTCCCCACACCATGTTCATATTATTAGCAAAACCCAGAAACCGCAGACAACTTCAAACCACCATCAAACCCTCAATCCCAAAAGCATTCCAATCAAAGCAATAAACAAAACAATCTAAGCGTTTTTCGGATTACCTCTTTGCTGCGCGTCTTCGTATGAGTCTCCTCACTCTTGATCGCTCTTTCTCTCGAAGGTGACGGTGGCGCTGCGAGAAGATGAAGATCGGCGACGGAGAGAACGATGAAGAGTGACGGCGGAGAGAAAGGTGAAGAGCGACGGCGTCAAGTTCGCTCGGAGCTTCGCGAAGAAGTTTCTCGAAAAAAAAAAACCTCGCCGATTCCTCTTCCCCGATTTCGTCCCCCTCTCAGTTTCTTCTTCTTTTTCTTTTATAGTCTTAGGGTTTTGTTTTAGTTTAGGGAAGTTTTGATTTAAGCTTTTAGGTGGTTGAGATTTGATTCAGATACGATTTGCGTTTGTCATATTGTTTGTAATATTATTCTGACTTAATAAAACTATTTGATTCAATTTGTTAAGATTTGATTTAGTTTTGATTGAGATTTGATTCATATGTGTTATGATTCTGCATTTTGATTCCTGAAGATCTCTGGGCCTGGGCAATCTGAATGTGATTAGGGTTTATGTTGGTGTGGGCGGCGGCGCATAGGAGATGGAGGCTAGGGTTGCGCACGTGCAGCTGCGCTGAAGGAAGGGGATAGTGAACAGGACTCGGGTCACTTGACCCGGTCCGTTGACCCGTACGTGGCCCAATTTGTGACTAATCCAACCCAGTACACCACTAATTGATCCTTACCTTAATTAAATTAATTAACAAAGTGACTAATCAATTCCAACTAATTTTCTGCTAACTAAATAAAAGATAATAAAAAAATTAAACTTTAATAATAACTATCCTTATGACCTTAATACTAACAACAATCCTAATGTTACCACTAATGATAAATCCTAATATTAGTACTAACGATAAATCATAATATTAACACTAATAAACACATAATAATAATAATACTAGTTAGTAAGAATAAAAAGAGTGAATGAAAATAAAAATGAGTAAATGATGAGAAATAAATGGGCCAAAAATGAATTTGGCCTCAAATATTTGCTGTTCACACTCTACTCATTTTAAACCAGTTTATATGGGGGTTTTATAGGAGAGCGAGTTTAATAATAGGTATATTAAATCCTATGGCTCCTAATTTTTAACGCCCTTAATGAACTGACAGATGTAAATTATACCGGGTAAATTTTAGGGTATGACAGCTGCCCCTATTTAATTACCTTGGATTGAATGGCGTGAGAATACGCAGGTCTCACGCTTTTCGAATCGAAGAGTTATTAAATAATGGAAGACCCTTAAATTTACCTTGTGCTCGAGTGTGTGAGGAAAGAAGCGTCTTGCTAAAGCCTGAGACTTACATAGCGAGGACTCGCAGTCAGTTGTGTAAAAGATTGTTTTTGTGAATGCATATGTATCATGTGTATGCATATGATCCTGTTGTATGTACAATGTACATGTGTGAATGCTTATGCATGAAAATGTTGCGTGTATGCACCTGAGTATGTATGTATGATAACTCCAATGTTTTATCTTCTTATCACCCATTGAATTTGTTTAACCCTTTTGAGATGTTTCGCGAATCCTACTTCGGATTGTGTTTGAGAGATGAAGTAATGTCTTACATAAGACTACCTGAAGAGGTTTCCTGAACACGGTATATCAATGACTGATGTGACGGAAATTAGGCTTCAAACAAAGCTCGGGAAGAATTGTCTTAGAGAAGACTGACTGAGGAAACTCTTTGAAAGAGCAAGATGTGTCTTTAGAAAAAGATTGGATAGATTCTTGAAGAGTATTACCTAAAGAGGTTGAGATATGTCTTAAACAAGATTATCCAGAAAGGCTCCCAAAAAGGGTGTGAAACGTCTTAAACAAGATTACCTAGAGAGGCTTCTAAAAAGATATGAAATGTCTTAAACAAGATTACCTGGAGAGGCTTCTAAAAAGATATGAACTTCTTAAACAAGATAACCTTGCCAGGTTTCTAAAAAGATATGAACTTCTTAAACAAGATAACCTTGACAGGTTTCTAAAAAGATATGAGCTTCTTAAACAAGATAACCTTGACAGGTTTCTAAAAGATATGAAACATCTTAAATAAGATTGACCTGGAAAGGCTCTTAGACGGGAGATGGTATGTCTTAAACAAGACTAACCTAGAGAGGTTCCTAGAAACGATACGAAATATTTTAATCAAAATTACAAGGTTCCTAAATATGTCTTAAACAAGACTGACATAGAAAGACTCCTAGCGATGATAAAAAGGTTTTATCGAAGGCTACCTAAAAAGGTTGATAAACGTCTTGGATAAGACTACCTTGGGAAGTAAGAAAATCTTTGATTGTTTCTGAATTGCCTTTGAAGAAAGGCTCGGAATAAAGCATCGAAATTGTTAAGATTAAATCGTTGAAAGGACCGTATTTGCACCGTATTTGGATGATGATATCCTTTTTACTCCGAAGTGACCTGAAAAGGCGAATGTTGGATTTATGCAATGTTATGATGCATGTGTCATGTAATGAGATTCTCAAAATAAATGAGAATTATGTATGTATGACGCCCCCCACCGTAGGTCGTAAATAATACAGGCGTAGGAAGGCCGATTACGCAGCAATGCTTCTTGTGCGATACTAGCGTGATTTCCTCAATATCAGAAATTCTGAGAGACGCACCATTTGACTTGAAGGAAATTATCCTTAGAGGGACCTCGAATATTACCATGTCATGCCATAAACCTGATATGCACTGCCCCAGTATTTGAATTCTTGAAGGATATGCCCCAGCCAATAGGATCCTTGATTGTAGGCCCCTATAATCCTTGATTTTTTGCCCCTGTTTAGGAGAACCCCCTAGATGTGGTTCACCCGGTTCAGGGATCTTTATTAGCAATGATCGCCTTTGATTAACCCAATCTCCCTGATGCTAGGTATTGATTCGAATGTGAAGCAGATGCTTTTCAGAATTAGTCATGCGTCTTGGTCGTGTCCGAGGGACAAAAGTTCACTGAATGAGATGATGTCTTTTATGAGATTACCTGAAGAGGTTCCTGGAAAGGATATGAGATTATCTTAAACAAGACTGTGCTTTAAACAAAGCTCGGGGAGGCACGTTGGCAAAGAAGGTCAAAGAATCCCATAGAGGATAAAGACTATTTTAAGGAATGTGGTGTTTTAAACAAAACTCAGGAAAAGACATTTCGAAGAAGATTATCCTAGAAAGGATGGGATATCGCCCTGAAGAAGACTGTACTTTAAACAAAGTTTGACAAGGTCTATAAGAGGAATTTGAACATGTTTTAAGAGAAGTTATCTGAAAAGATTGACGGGTGTCTTAAAGAAGATTACCTAGAAAGGTTCCTGGAAAGGACAAGTGATTTTTTTAGAGAATATTACCTGAAGAAGGTAAGGAATATCTTAAAGAAGACTACCTGAAAAAGTTAAGGGATGTCTTACAGAAGACTACCTAGAAAAGGTTCTTAGAAAGGAATATGTCTTAGAGAAGACTATCTGAAAAGATTTCTGAAAGGAATATGTCTTAGAGAAGACTATCTGAAAAGATTTCTGAAAGTGGCGAGAGACACCTGGAAAGGCTGGTAGAAAGAACGAGAGGATGTGTCTTAAAGAAGACTATTTGAAACGGGCTCCTAGAAAGGATAATAGATATTTGAGCATGTCCTAAAGAAGATTGCCTGAAAGGATTTAAGAGACGTTTTTAGAGAAAATTACCTAAAAAGGTTCCTAGAAAGGATGTGAGACTAGTATTAACACCATCTTATATGAAATGACCTTTGCAACGTGCCCCCCAGGTAATGGACTTGCCCCATGGGCTATTCAGAGTCCTTGAGAGATCCCATGGATCTTGCTTAGATTGCCCCAGATAAATAGGATGACAACGGGCTATGCCTTGTGTATACACTAGCCATCCGAATCAGGCGTCAGAGATGTTTCTTCTTTGATATGCTTTTAAAGCTATTTCAAATGTTGGTAGGATTTTTTTAGTCATTACCCATGCCCCATGCAACTTCTCCCTGATGTTAAAACATTTGAATCTATATAGACCAGTGTGCTTTACGATGAAATTCATAAGATGCGAATGCATACGTCTGTCTTGAAAGTTTAAAAACATTTTTGAGTAAAACAGAGTTTTTTTTTGTAAGAAAGTGATATCAACTCAAGAGTTATAGTAGACCTTAAGGAGTCGGGATACCTTTTTGTAACGGTATGCTTTCGAACTAACCATGCTTCAGTTAGGACTTTTAAGGGTTGTAACGTGGCCTTGGTTCAGGGTTTTAAGAAACAACGGATATAAGGCTCAAAATTTATTTAACCCACCCCTTTCTTCGTGATGTTCTCCAGTCCTATGCTCAGTTAACTATGTACTTAAACTCCAAAAGACTTTGGATATTGTGATACTGACATTCATGATGGTTCAAAAACCAAAGGTTTATCTGCAAAGGCAGTCATTCTCCTTTTTTGTAATATCCTCCTTTTGTCGAGGGTATGTAGTGACCTCTTTTTTTTTACTTTATTATCCCTAATTTTTGCCTGAACTGTTTATTTAAAATTACAGTCAACAGGATGCCCTAACTTTGCCTAAGTCTCCTTAATAGGTTTTGACTTGGCAGGCCTTGCGTTGTTTTTTCTTTTTCTTTGCGGACATTGACTTCCAGGTTTAATTATGACGGAGAACCATCAGTGATTATGTTCAAAGGAACAATTTGGGATAATCAAGTTAACTGAACAGCTACCCTACCCCAGGTTATATTTTGAGGGTTTTTATTTTGTACGTGAAGGAAAACTCCTACTTCTTAGGCTCAAAGGGGTTGACGAGGGATTAACATCCTTATATCTCCACTGTATTAGAATTGAAACAATGCCTGTACATCGTCAACACGGTCTGTTCGAAAGCGTACTGTATGAGATTGTGGTATCGTTTTCGTCATTCTCCCTCTAAAGGTACACATCTTTGAACAAAAGTTGAATATCACAAATAATAAAACCAAGTAAAAACACAGTTTCGAATATAGTGAAAACACTAGGAATAAACCAAGACAAACGTAAGCAATGCATTAATGATTATTGTAAAGTACATAGCGTATGCCGTAAAACCAATGTTTAAACAAACAGAAAAGAAATTGCGAATGAAAACAAAAATAATGATCTAAGAAACCCTCCTTCTATCCACTTATAGCATTAGACTTGTGAGGCTCTTCGAACTCAATGAGCCCTTCTTCAATTAAATCTTGCTTCCCCTCCACCATGCCTATGCATCCTTATTCAAGATATTGCCCCCAGTTGGACTAATCTTTGCCCCACAAACCATTGTAAGGTCTTCTCGTAAGCTTCGTTGCGTTCTAAGATGAACCCCTTTATAAGTAGATACCCCTTAAGTGCATCTATGGGGGAACTTCTTTGTTGAACCAACTCCTGCTCGGTAACTGTTAGAACAAGATTTGTTCTGATCAATTATCTTAGTTTTGATGATAACAATAATATGAATTTTGCTTAAGATTATATGGTACTCTAATCCAATGCAATTTCCTTTTCAGGAAATATATAAAGAGTATGCATAATTCAGCGCTCAGAAGCTTTGTCTCAAAGGGTTCAGCATGCAACATCAGAACATGGTCTGGCAAGACATCAGAAGATGGTCGAAGCAGAATCAGAACATGGGTCTATGGAAGCATCAGAAGAACAAGAGAACAGAAGCACTGAAGTTCTGATGGTATCACGCTCAGAAGCACTTCAAGGTCAGAAGATCAGAAGATGCTATGCACCAAGCTGTTTGACTCTGATGATATTCAAACGTTGTATTCACAAACATCAGATCAGAAGGAAGTACAAGTGGCAAGCTACGCTGACTGACAAAAGGAACGTTAAAAGCTACTAAAGGCTACGTCAGTAGACACAGCGTGAACAAGGCTCGAGGTAGTTGACAAAAGCGTATAACATTAAATGCGATGCTGTACGGAACACGCAAAGCATTAAATGCACTCAACGGTCATCTTCTCCAACGCCTATAAATATGAAGTTCTGATGAGAAGCAAGGTTAACGAATTCTACATCTATTCTGTGAATATCAACTTGCTGAAACGCTGTTCAAATCAAAGCTCAGAATCTTCATCTTCATCAAAGCTCACTACATTGCTGTTGTAATATATTAGTGAGATTAAGCTTAAACGTTAAGAGAAATATCACAGTTTGTGATTATCGCTTTTAAGAAGCATTTGTAATACTTTTAGAATTGATTACATTAAGTTGTAAGGAACTAGAGTGATCGTGTGGATCAGAATACTCTAGGAAGTCTTAGAGGTTATCTAAGCAGGTTGTAACTAGAGTGATCGTGTGGATCAGTATACTCTAGAAAAGTCTTAGAGGGTATCTAAGCAGTTGTTCCTGGAGTGATCAGTGTGTGATCAGAAGACTCTGGAAGACTTAGTTGCTGACTAAGTGGAGAACCATTGTAATCCGTGCGATTAGTGGATTAAATCCTCAGTTGAGGTAAATCATCTCTGCGGGGGTGGACTGGAGTAGTTTAGTTAACAACGAACCAGGATAAAAATATCTGTGCAATTTATTTTTATCTGTCAAGTTTTTAAAGCTACACTTATTCAAACCCCCCCTTTCTAAGTGTTTTTCTATCCTTCAATTGGCATCAGAGCGCCGGTTCTAAGGTGCAAGCACTTAACCGTGTTTAGAAAAGATTCAGGAAGAGAAAAACGCTTCAGTAAAAGATGGTTGATGAAAGTGAAAAGTCTACACCTGCATCTACATCTGGCTCTGCTGAGCAATACAACGGTAACAATGGTTATACTAGACCGCCGGTATTTGATGGTGAAAACTTTGAATACTGGAAAGATAAACTGGAAAGTTACTTTCTTGGTCTAGATGGTGATCTATGGGATCTTCTGATGGATGGTTACAAACATCCAGTAAATGCCAGAGGGGTAAAGCTGACAAGGCAAGAAATGAATGATGATCAGAAGAAGCTTTTCAGGAATCATCATAAATGCAGAACTGTTTTGCTGAATGCTATCTCTCATGCTGAGTATGAGAAGATATCTAACAGGGAAACGGCCTATGACATATATGAGTCCTTGAAAATGACTCATGAAGGAAATGCTCAAGTCAAGGAGACTAAAGCTCTAGCTTTAATCCAGAAGTATGAAGCCTTCAAGATGGAGGATGATGAAGACATTGAAAAGATGTTTTCAAGATTTCAAACTCTTACTGCTGGATTGAGAGTTCTTGACAAGGGATACACCAAGGCTGATCATGTAAAGAAGATCATCAGAAGCTTACCCAGAAGATGGGGTCCTATGGTGACTGCATTCAAGATTGCAAAGAATCTGAATGAAGTTTCTCTGGAAGAGCTTATCAGTGCCTTGAGAAGTCATGAAATAGAGCTGGACGCAAATGAGCCTCAAACGAAAGGTAAGTCTATTGCATTAAAATCCAATATCAAGAAATGCACTAACGCTTTTCAGGCTAGAGAAGAAGATCCTGAAGAATCAGAATCTGAAGAAGAAGATGAACTGTCTTTGATCTCCAGAAGGCTAAATCAACTCTGGAAGACCAAGCAAAGGAAGTTCAGAGGCTTCAGAAGTTCAAAGAAATTTGAACGTGGAGAATCTTCTGATGACAGAAGATTTGACAAGAAGAAGGTCATGTGCTATGAATGCAATGAGCCTGGACACTTCAAGAATGAATGTCCAAAACTTCAGAAGGAAAATCCCAAGAAGAAGTTTCATAAGAAGAAAGGTCTTATGGCAACCTGGGATGAGTCAGAATATGATTCAGACTCTGGAGATGAGGAGGCTAACTGTGCGCTGATGGCGACAAAAGATGACGGATCAGAATCTACATCAGAATCAGATTCTGAAGAGGTATTTTCTGAACTTACTAGAGATGAGTTAGTTTCCGGTCTAACTGAACTTCTGGAACTCAAGTCTCAGATCAGTCTCAAATACAAAAAGCTGAAAAAGCTATTTGAATTTGAAACAAAGAAGCTTGAGTTGGAGAATTCTGAATTAAAAGAAAAACTTTTAAAATTATCCAATAATATTGGATCTCCTTCTGATTCAAAGAAATCCACTCCTAGTCTAAACCATATTCTGAAAGAATATGATTTAAGTTTCAGGAAGTTCTTATCTAGAAGTATTGGCAGAAGTCAGCTAGCTTCTATGATATATGCTGTGTCTGGAAACAAAAGAGTCGGCATTGGTTTTGAGGGTGAAACCCCATACAAACTTGAACCCGTTGATGAAATGAAATTCACATACAAGCCATTGTATGATCAGTTCAAGTATGGCCACTCCCATGATATTAGGCACACTTCACATGCTCAAAGTTTTCACATAACACACACCAAGAGGCATGTGACACAACCTAGGAAATATCATGAAACTCACATTAAAAATTATCATGCTGTTCCTTCTATTGCTTACAATGTTAAACCCAAGTTCAATCAGAACTTGAGAAAATCTAACAAGAAAGGACCCAAGAAAATGTGGGTACCTAAGGATAAGATTATTCCTATTGCAGATATCCTTGACTGCAAAAAGGACAAAGCACAACATGTCATGGTACCTGGACTCTGGATGCTCACGACACATGACAGGAAGAAGGTCTATGTTCCAAGACCTGGTGCTTAAGTCTGGAGGAGAAGTCAAGTTTGGAGGAGATCAGAAGGGCAAGATAATTGGCTCTGGAACTATAAAGTCTGGTAACTCTCCTTCCATTTCTAATGTACTTCTTGTAGAAGGATTAACACATAACCTCTTATCTATCAGTCAATTGAGTGACAATGGTTATGATATAATCTTTAATCAAGAGTCTTGCAAGGCTGTAAATCAGAAGGATGGCTCAATCCTATTTACAGGCAAGAGGAAGAACAACATTTATAAGACAGATCTGCAAGATCTTATGAGTCAGAAGGTGACTTGTCTTATGTCTGTTTCTGAAGAGCAGTGGGTCTGGCACAGAAGATTAGGTCATGCTAGTTTGAGAAAGATTTCTCAGATTAACAAACTGGATCTTGTCAGAGGACTCCCTAATCTGAAATTCAAATCAGATGCTCTTTGTGAAGCATGTCAGAAGGGCAAGTTCTCCAAACCTGCATTCAAGTCCAAGAATGTTGTTTCTACCTCAAGGCCATTAGAACTCTTGCACATTGATCTGTTTGGCCCAGTCAAAACAGCATCTGTCAGAGGGAAGAAATATGGATTAGTCATCATAGATGATTATAGCCGCTGGACATGGGTAAAAATTCTTGAAACACAAGGATGAGACTCATTCAGTGTTCTTTGATTTCTGCATTCAGATTCAATCTGAAAAAGAGTGTAAAATCATAAAGGTTAGAAGTGATCATGGTGGTGAATTTGAGAACAGATCCTTTGAAGAATTCTTCAAAGAAAATGGTATTGCCCATGATTTCTCTTGTCCTAGAACTCCACAGCAAAATGGGGTTGTAGAACGAAAGAATAGGACTCTGCAAGAAATGGCCAGAACCATGATCAATGAAACCAATATGGCTAAGCATTTCTGGGCAGAAGCAATAAACACTGCATGCTATATTCAGAATAGAATCTCTATCAGACCTATTCTAAATAAGACTCCTTATGAATTGTGGAAGAATAGAAAGCCCAACATTTCATATTTCCATCCTTTTGGATGTGTATGCTTTATTCTGAACACTAAAGATCATCTTGGTAAGTTTGATTCCAAAGCACAAAAATGTTTCCTTCTTGGATATTCTGAACGCTCAAAAGGCTACAGAGTATACAATACTGAAACATTGATTGTAGAAGAATCAATCAATATCAGGTTTGATGATAAGCTTGGTTCTGAAAAACCAAAGCATTTTGATAATTTTGCAGATTGGGATATTGATATATCAGAAGTTGTTGAGCCAAGAAGCAACGCATCAGAAGCAGAGCTTCTCAGAAGCAAAGAATCTGAAGATCAAGTATCAGCTTCTCTGGAGAATCTAAGCATTTCTGAAGAACCATCTGTAAGAAGATCATCCAGACTCATCTCTGGTCATTCAGAAGATGTCATTCTTGGAAAGAAGGATGATCCAATCAGAACAAGAGCATTCCTTATGAACAATGCAGATTGTCAATTAGGTCTTGTATCTTTGATCGAGCCAACTTCTGTTGATCATGCTCTAGAAGATCCAGATTGGATAATTGCTATGCAAGAAGAACTAAATCAGTTTACAAGGAATGATGTTTGGGATCGTGTTCCTAGACCAGATGGATTCAATATAATAGGTACAAAATGGGTCTTCAGAAACAAGCCAAAAATGAGAAGATGAGAAATTCTTATGTATGGGTATCTGCTGAAATGACATTTTTTTTAAGAAGTTCTGATTGAAATCAATTAGAATTGTGATTCAGTTATTACTAACGTTTCATTGTCTAAGTTGATTCAGAATCTCTTTAAAAGCAAAACAGTTGTAACTGGCTATCCAGATGGTAAACACGTGTTCACTATTCCTGGACAAACGTGCGTGCAGTTGAGGGGACGTCTACTTAGGTAACTGTGCAAATCACATCTTTTGTCATTATTATCTCTCCTCACGTCACGTAACATTAAATGCTTTACATCATTTACTCTCTTTCAGTTTTCTTTTTATATTCTTCAAACGTTTCTTTTCCCTCTCATATTTCTCTCTCTCTGCATTCAGTTTCTTTTTCGTCTCTCTCTCTTTTCATATCATAAACCCTAGCAGTTTCCAATATCTGCAACTTCATCATGAATCCATCGTCAAGCTCTGGGAATCAAGATAATGATCGGAAACAAAAGAGAAAGGCAACTATCGAACCAGAACCAAATCAAAAAGAGTAAGGATCACTCCCTTCTCAAAGACCTCCACCACCTCTTCCTCCTCATTCACCCTCTCGGAACCACCTTCTTCACCATCTGGTATCTCCTCTCCTTCAACCCATCCATCAGACATGTCTTCATCTCTCTCACACCCCTTTCCCACCAGAACACCTAATCCCTATAGTATTGTTCTTCCCGACTCCAGGTTCACTGTCAACCCTCCAACCCCTACCACTCAATCATATCTGGAGATTTTACATTCTGATGTAAATGGCTGGTTGGAGATTCTGGGTGCTGCTCACCTTAACCATCTGGATGAGTATGCCACAAGCAACCTTTGGGATACCTTTCGTCAGGATTTTCTGGATAGGGCAACAGACACTCAGAGAAGGATCATGTCTGAAGCTCCTGGTATTCGTGGTCTTCTGCTGGAAGCTGGTGAAAGCAGCTATCACCATCTCATCAGGAACAGAAGTGTTCTTGAGAAGAAGATACCTGCAGAAGAGTTGGAAGAAGAAAATCTCTGCAGAGACATCGTGGTGTGGAAACCATGGTTTCCTGTGCTAACTGGAGATTTTCAGTGGCTGTTTAACTGGTTCAGAATGAACCCTTCTGAAAAAGCACCTCACATGGTTTTTCCAGTAGTGGTTTATCCTGCTGAAGTTGCTGGTCCTACTCCTCCAACAAACCTAGCAGCTATTCTTCAAGCGTTGGAAGCTGGAACCTCTGAGCTGCCTGAACCAGAATATGCTAAGGCTACTTCTGAGTCAGACTCAGATGAGGAAATGGAAGATGCACAAGCTGAAGATCTCCCAGAAGATCACCCTGCTGAGATTGTTGTCCCCTTTGGCAGAAATTCAGGTGCCTCTTCTTCTGGTGAAACCTCAGCTCTGATGGAGACTTTGGAAACTCTTCATCAGAATCAAGCTATGCTGGCTTCTCGTTTGGACGCGCAAGAAGCAGCCAATGCTGAGTTTCGCTCCTTCATGGCAAGGCAAGCTACAAGCACTGACGGGATTCATGATGTTCTGGCACGAATTTTGCGTAGGCTAGGATCTTAGTCCTTTGGTCTTTGTAGTTTTCTTTCCTTGTTGCATCTGTTTTCCTGCATTCCTCTCCTGTAATCCTTCTTTTGATTATCAATGAAAAGTTTCCTTGTTTTACATTCCAGTGATTTTATTTGTCGTTTTCATCATCTGAATCGTTTAAAATATTCTTTTTGATGTTATGACAAAAAGGGGGAGAAGATAAATGATAAATGATTTGATTAATCTATCAGTTGCTGGGTAAAGCTCCCACACATTTACTAACAAGAACTGCAAGTTCTATATGGTTTAAGTGTTTTGCAGGTATAAAGCAGTGAAAAGAATCTTCAACGCAAACACAAGAAGCAAAAACCATAAGAAGGGTTATTCTGTAAAAAGAATAAGACCATGGAAACTGAAGCAAGCTGAGTGCTATCAAGCTTCAGAAATCAGAAGCACTGATAATAGAATTTGATCCATATTTGTCTATTTGTTCTGACAAAATTCTATTTGCTCTGATACATTATTTTAGCCTATATGGCTCTAATACATATCATGTGTTCTCATATACATTTTATGTTCTGACTCGTTCATGCTGACTTTTGTCGTTTAGTTTTTGTTCTGTAACATTTCAGGATGTAGAGATGCTCTGATGATGCTCTGGTACATTCAACAATGTTCTGATACAAATCTAGCATGAAGTGAGGTTGGTAGAAATTCAAGCTCTGAAGCTATCCGAGGGAAGCAGAAATCAGAAGCTGTGAATGTTCTAAAGATCCAGAAAACTCAAGTTCTGAAGCTGTCCTAAATGGAAGCAGAAATCAGAAGCTGTGAATGTTCAGAAGATCAAAGAAATTCAAGTTCTGAAGCTGTCCTAGATGGAAGCAGAAATCAGAAGCTGTGAATGTTCAGAAGATCAAAGAAATTCAAGTTCTGAAGCTGTCCTAGATGGAAGCAGGAATCAGAAGCTGTGAGTGTTCTAAGGATCTAAGGAAATTCTAGTTCTGAAGCTGTCCAATGGAAGCAGAAGTCAGAAGCTATGAATTCTCTGAAGACAGAAGCTTATATGATCGTCTCTACCGAAATAATCAGGGAAGTCTTTTATTAAAGTTCTTCGAGTATTTATTTCAGGGGGAGATTATTTATCTCAGGGGGAGATTGTTAATCTCAGGGGGAGACATATTCATATGCTTATGCTATAGCTGTGTAATTTGTCTTTTGCCGTCTGTTCTTTCTGATCGCAAATTCATATCATTTATATATGTTTTTGTCATCATCAAAAAGGGGGAGATTGTTAGAACAAGATTTGTTCTGATCAATTATCTTAGTTTTGATGATAACAATAATATGAATTTTGCTTAAGATTATATGGTACTCTAATCCAATGCAATTTCCTTTTCAGGAAATATATAAAGAGTATGCATAATTCAGCGCTCAGAAGCTTTGTCTCAAAGGGTTCAGCATGCAACATCAGAACATGGTCTGGCAAGACATCAGAAGATGGTCGAAGCAGAATCAGAACATGGGTCTATGGAAGCATCAGAAGAACAAGAGAACAGAAGCACTGAAGTTCTGATGGTATCACGCTCAGAAGCACTTCAAGGTCAGAAGATCAGAAGATGCTATGCACCAAGCTGTTTGACTCTGATGATATTCAAACGTTGTATTCACAAACATCAGATCAGAAGGAAGTACAAGTGGCAAGCTACGCTGACTGACAAAAGGAACGTTAAAAGCTACTAAAGGCTACGTCAGTAGACACAGCGTGAACAAGGCTCGAGGTAGTTGACAAAAGCGTATAACATTAAATGCGATGCTGTACGGAACACGCAAAGCATTAAATGCACTCAACGGTCATCTTCTCCAACGCCTATAAATATGAAGTTCTGATGAGAAGCAAGGTTAACGAATTCTACATCTATTCTGTGAATATCAACTTGCTGAAACGCTGTTCAAATCCAAGCTCAGAATCTTCATCTTCATCAAAGCTCACTACATTGATGTTGTAATATATTAGTGAGATTAAGCTTAAACGTTAAGAGAAATATCACAGTTTGTGATTATCGCTTTTAAGAAGCATTTGTAATACTCTTAGAATTGATTACATTAAGTTGTAAGGAACTAGAGTGATCGTGTGGATCAGAATACTCTAGGAAGTCTTAGAGGTTATCTAAGCAGGTTGTAACTAGAGTGATCGTGTGGATCAGTATACTCTAGAAAAGTCTTAGAGGGTATCTAAGCAGTTGTTCCTGGAGTGATCAGTGTGTGATCAGAAGACTCTGGAAGACTTAGTTGCTGACTAAGTGGAGAACCATTGTAATCCGTGCGATTAGTGGATTAAATCCTCAGTTGAGGTAAATCATCTCTGCGGGGGTGGACTGGAGTAGTTTAGTTAACAACGAACCAGGATAAAAATATCTGTGCAATTTATTTTTATCTGTCAAGTTTTTAAAGCTACACTTATTCAAACCCCCCCTTTCTAAGTGTTTTTCTATCCTTCAGTAACGACCTCTATTGCGTTGACTGCCCCAACATGAGGAGGCATAGGCGCGAGAGTAGGCGTAAGTACGTAGTTTGTATAATGAAGGGCAACCTTTTCTCCTTGTAGGACCAATCTATTTTGAACATTCAATGGTTGATTCTCCTCTCTCCACATTTTAGGGCTCTTCTTGAGTTCATTTATGAGTCTCAGGAAATCAGCTAGCGTAGTTGTTGATTAGATGAGGGTGAAGACAAAAATGCAAATGTAGATGTAAATGTATGACAACATGAAAATGCGAATGTATGCGAGAGACTCCTTGTATTATAACTCCGCGCATGCAATGCAGATGCGTGACGTATAATCCTAGGGATAACCTTAGAGGCGACATTAGGCCTTATTGAAATTCTTGCGAGATAAACGTTACGACACGCCAATGGAAATCCCTTAGATTAGGGAATATGCAGAAGGTAGCGGCTGGTGACCGTTTAAAACAGTCACCAAGTCTCATGGTCATCGAGAGGCCAATCAACGTGTACCAATGAAGTTGTCCTTGGTGGGAAGGTTCTCTGTGTGGAACACAACTTATCTAAGGACGATATCGGATGAAGTGAAATCCCTACAGGCTAGGAATGAAAGACGTAGCGACGGGAATCCAAACCCTACAAGTTAGAGGGTGTGCGGAAACAAGCATGGAGTGATCGTTCAGGACAGTCACTAGATCTCGTAGCCATCGAGAGGCCAATCGAACGCATGCTAATGAAGTTGTCCTTGGGGGAAGGACGCGTCATTGTGAAAACACATGGATGTAAAAGAAAATCCCTATAGGCTAGGGAGTACGTAGGAGTAAGCACTAGGTGACCGTTCAAGATAGTCACCGAATCGCAGGGCCATCGAGAGGCCAATTGACGTATGCTAACAAAGACGTCCTTCGTATGAAGGATGCATTTTTAGAAATATAATCCCTATAGGGTAGGGAATGCGTAGGTGTAAGCACATGGTGACTGTTCAAAGTAGTCACTGGATCGCATGGCCATTAAGAGGCCAATCGACGTGCGTAAACGAAGATGTCCTTCGTGGGAAGGACACGTAGTTGTAAAATACAAAGATATAAAAGGAAAGTCCCTACAGGCTAGGGAGTGCGTAGATATAGGCGTGGAGTGACCGTTCATGACAGTCACTAGGTCTCATGGCCATCGAGAGGCCAATCAACGTGCCTAAATGGAGGTGTCCTTCGTGGGAAGGACATGGTATTGGAAACAGAGTCCCTGTAGGTCAGGGAACGCTTAGGAACACCTGCAAAAATTAAAACGCAAGATATTCGAAGTATATAAATTGTAAACACATATATAATAAGCACGTAAGCACATAAATCATAGGTTCATAGGTTCGACGTAACGGCTTAGGGTGCCTACCCTTCCCATGGGAATGTTCTATAAGGTCTCATGGGATCGTTCGTAGCCGCCGAGACTTTTTGTCTCTTTGGATTTTGGAACAACTCATTGGTCCATGAGGTTCGAATTTTAGGGGTTGGTTCCCAGAGAGATCAGCTAAATACCCAGTCCAGCCCTCAACAAGGTCGAGCCTCGTATCAGACCTTTCCGAATATTTAACCCACTCTGAGTGGAATTATAATAAGACTCGTAGGCGATGTAATTCCCCTCTGGTCATTATTATAATTCCCACGCTTAGGCTTAACAGCAATTTATAATATCCCAACAGAATAAAATAAAATAACAAATATAAAAATATTTAATTAAATTGAACGTAGATGAATAAATCGCAGATGAATAAATAAATAAATAAAAATTTAAATATTTAATAAAAAAGGAAAACCTAAATTCTAAACCAAACCCTAATTTGGGCAAACTAGCCAAACCCTAATAGCTAGCCACAAACCTAAATAATTTGCCAAACCTAAACCCTGCCAAAACCTAGGAGCATAATAATTCACCATTTTTAGTTGTCCCCAGCAGAGTCGCCAGCTGTAGCAACCTGCTCTAAAAATTTAGCTTTTAGAGTCGCCACCTATTCTGAAGGGCGAATATGAAACCCTACGCAGTTAAGAGATCGGGGTAAGTTATTATAATCAGGTCGAGGGAAGGTGTTAGGCACCCTCAACCCTTTCCTATGGCTTTGAATCTAAGATAATAGTTTATGGCTAAAATATTTAGGTTTTATAGCTAAGGAAGTGAATAGGGGAAAAATTGAGATTTTAGGGAGGGGGACTCGCCTTGGTTATCCAAGTGCCTACGTATATCCTTAGGGAGAATCAGAGTCAACGTAGTTCGGGCACAAGGTTGTACGCCTTTGAATTAGAGTTGATATGGTTTGAAGGCTTTTTGAATGGCCTGTCGTAGTTTTGAATTTGATATGAAAGGCATTTTGAATTGCCTAGGATAAAAATCCATAGTGTCATGGTTTAGTGTGTATTAGATTTGGGCGTACAACCCTGACTTGCTATGGCACCGTTAGATGCGGTGACCAATAGGTTTGGTCAGTATAGCTAACGGATTAGGGGCATTGCTGGTTACTCAGATCGATAGATTCGATCATCGCGGGCAGCAAATTAAAATGTATTTTAATTATATATATTTTTTTTATCTCTCGTCTAATGCGACTAATAGCTTTAGTCGGGTCGAGGAGAGAATTAAACTTGAATCGATTACTATTAATAAATAAATTAAATCAATTATATTATTAATAAATAAATTAAATCAATTATATTATTAATAAATAAATTAAATGATCAAAAATTATTTCTCGTCTACTGCGACTAATAGATTTAGTCGGTTCGAGGAGAAACTTGGATTAAATCATCAAGAGAGAACAAATAATTAAACAATTAAAATTTCACAAAATTAATTAATTAAATGTTATTTTTTAATTTGTAAAGGGGTGTACTCTACGTTTGTTAATCAAATTAGTGGGTGTGAAAAGCGTACGGGCTAGCCCAATTACACATGTGGTCCGCCTGGATCTAGTGTGGCATGGGGGATGGCTACGGTGTACCCTAGTGTGCGATGGACGGCCATAGTTTTCCTAGACTTTAATCAACGGCATGCATGCGAAGCTGAGTGAGAGACCATGATAAGATCTTGGACTATTGCCCCAAAACGAACCAATCACGTGGCCTGGGATTGGCCATGTGTCATACAGTTATTGGACCTAAAGGGATCTTATCCCTTCCTCTTTTCTTCCCAACAATCAACGTGTTGGCTTACCAACACAATGACTAATGCCCTTTTCATTAATATTTTTTCATTATCTCTTAGTTTTTTTGGTTCTCTCTCTTGGTTCAAGACAAGAACATGTTTCCTACTCCTCTCTTTTGCTCTCCCCACACCATGTTCATATTATTAGCAAAACCCAGAAACCGCAGACAACTTCAAACCACCATTAAACCCTCAATCCCAAAAGCATTCCAATCAAAGCAATAAACAAAACAATCTAAGCGTTTTTCGGATTACCTCTTTGCTGTGCGTCTTCGTATGAGTCTCCTCACTCTTGATCGCTCTTTCTCTCGAAGGTGACGGTGGCGCTGCGAGAAGATGAAGATCGGCGATGGAGAGAACGATGAAGAGTGACGGCGGAGAGAAAGGTGAAGAGCGACGGCGTCAAGTTCGCTCGGAGCTTCGCGAAGAAGTTTCTCGAAAAAAAAAAAACCTCGCCGATTCCTCTTCCCCGATTTCGTCCCCCTCTCAGTTTCTTCTTCTTTTTCTTTTATAGTCTTAGGGTTTTGTTTTAGTTTAGGGAAGTTTTGATTTAAGCTTTTAGGTGGTTGAGATTTGATTCAGATACGATTTGCGTTTGTCATATTGTTTGTAATATTATTCTGACTTAATAAAACTATTTGATTCAATTTGTTAAGATTTGATTTAGTTTTGATTGAGATTTGATTCATATGTGTTATGATTCTGCATTTTGATTCCTGAAGATCTCTGGGCCTGGGCAATCTGAATGTGATTAGGGTTTATGTTGGTGTGGGCGGCGGCGCATAGGAGATGGAGGCTAGGGTTGCGCACGTGCAGCTGCGCTGAAGGAAGGGGATAGTGAACAGGACTCGGGTCACTTGACCCGGTCCGTTGACCCGTACGTGGCCCAATTTGTGACTAATCCAACCCAGTACACCACTAATTGATCCTTACCTTAATTAAATTAATTAACAAAGTGACTAATCAATTCCAACTAATTTTCTGCTAACTAAATAAAAGATAATAAAAAAATTAAACTTTAATAATAACTATCCTTATGACCTTAATACTAACAACAATCCTAATGTTACCACTAATGATAAATCCTAATATTAGTACTAACGATAAATCATAATATTAACACTAATAAACACATAATAATAATACTAGTTAGTAAGAATAAAAAGAGTGAATGAAAATAAAAAGGGTTAAATAAGTTTTTGGTCCCTATAAATATTTCAGTTTTCATTTTTTGTCCCTCCCGGCCTTTAGGCAACGGTTTTTATTAAAAAACCGTTGCCAAAACCAGCTAAAACCGTTGCCAAAATCCAGGAGGGACTAAAAATGAAACTGCAATATTTATAGGGACCAAAAACTTATTTAAGCCAAATAAAAATGAGTAAATGATGAGAAATAAATGGGCCAAAAATGAATTTGGCCTCAAATATTTGCTGTTCACACTCTACTCATTTTAAACCAGTTTATATGGGGGTTTTATAGGAGAGCGAGTTTAATAATAGGTATATTAAATCCTATGGCTCCTAATTTTTAACGCCCTTAATGAACTGACAGATGTAAATTATACCGGGTAAATTTTGGGGTATGACAGGTACTATTGTAATAACATCTATATTTTAATAAACGGAACATATTCAAATAATCATCTATAGGTTCAGTAAACTTTCTTTTAATGTTGGCCAATTACTTAAGACTTATTTTAATTTGCCCCATGTAAAATTGTTCATGGAACAACCTTTCTAGACGAGGCTATGCATCTATAGAATTTGGTGTCAACGTAGTGAACCATGTGAATGCATTATTTGTTAATGAACTTAGGAAATATTTTATCCTTAAGTTTTCACAATTCGCCAAATCTCTTGCTTCAGTTAAATACTTGGCTATATGTTCAACAGTTGATTCACTAGTATCCCCTAAGAACTTTGTGAATTTGGGGATTTTACAACCCCTTGGTAACTCAGTTTGTAGGATAAAATCTGCCAAATGAGATGTGTAGTTTGGCCGTCGAAGCCCTGTGTTCAGACCATTTTTGGGCATGAATCTTTCAATCATGGTAGTTAAATTATTTTCGACCATCATGTTATCCTTTCTGACTCTATGGACTAATTCATCTGCATTTTGATCTCTATTAACCATTACTACCCTCCTAGGTTGTTCATCAAGAACATGTTGTCGAACCTCCTGTTGTTCTAACCTAGCCCTCATGTCTCTTTCGATGATGTTTTGTATGGGTGGTCGAACTTGATTAATGGTTGGTTCCTCTTCCTGAATTTCTACATGGTTTTGCCTACATCGACCAGGTGGTTGAGGAGCCCCAAAGAAATCTACTATGCGTGCCATTTGCGCTGACAATTGTTGATATGATTGGGTATTCTCTTGATTAGTCCTATTAACATTTTGGATCAAAGGGGAGAATATAGTGTTCATTTCGCGAGCAAGAACTCCAACCATGTCATGGTTACAAGCGTCCATTTGTTGCCTAAACGCTGCCTGATTATTAGCTGTTAATGTAGGCAATTGGTTTGACGGACCTTGGTTTTGGGCAATTCGACCCACAGAGCCAGCATTTTGAATTGGTGAAAAAGTGGCCATATTAGGTTGCGTATATGTGGATATGCCATTATGTAATCCAGACATATAAGAGGCTGGCATTCCATAAGGTTTCTCCCTCCAAGGCCTAAAATTTTCAAACCCAGGTGGCCTAGGGGTTGTAAGTTGTGCCTGATTTCCAAGATATGTCAAAATAGGACCACCTTGAGTACTTGATGGAATATTTGTTGTACTCACAAAAGGAGGCACAGTAGTCGAACTAATTATAGGCATATTTCTTGTGGACGTTGGTATAGAACTATTCGTAGCCATAGATCCTGTGGATGTGGGTATGGCCTGGGAACTATTTGTGGCCATAGATCCTATGGATATAGGTATGGCCTGAGAACTAGGCATAATGGTCAATGCATTGGTCGAACTCGCTACAACCGTACCTGACCCTTCTGGAGGATTTTGTCCTCCTTTGTCCTTGTTGGTAGTATTAACCATTATTTTAGTATATTTTCTTTTAGGTATTGGTTGTGAATTGTTGGTAGTCTTACCACTCCTAAGGTTCATACACCGCTTTGGTATATTTTAAATAAAAGAAGACAATAACAACTTGTAATTGAAAACTTATGAATTCTTAAACTTTCGACACAAGTCCCACCGGGTGTGCCAGTTTGTTTACCAGTGATTTCTAACAAACAAACACTAGTCTTCCAAACTTTATAATTTGGTAACTTACAGTATCGACTAGATTGATCCTAGGACATGTGTCTTAATGTTTTAGTCTTCTCTAAGTTCATTTTATAAGTGAGTGTGACTGTGACTTATCAAGGGAAACAAGATTTGTTTGTAAAGGAAACTAAGTATTGTCTAAGTACAAAGAACAAGCCTTCGACTATAAAATACTAGGTAAAATGTAAAGGTCCAATTTAAAAAATTGCAAGAATTGTAAAGTGCAGAAAAGTAAAGGTTCGACAGAAATGTAAAAGGTTCTGATTTAAAGTAAAGAGAAATAAATGACGAAAGACTGGTATTGCTGAAATTGTAAATAACTTTAAAGGAAAGAACAATGGTGTTGTTATACATACATAATCAAGAGACTCTTTTCTCTCGCCCCGATACTTCGAGTATTTGAGTGATTCTTTGTATACAATGCAAAAACACACAAATCTTAACATCTAAGACTCCTATTTATAATAATTCGACCCTAAAGGCCTCTACACAGATGTGCGCCACGTTTGATATTTCAAATGATAAATATTCTGATGATACCACGCGTCCTTCTGGCGAAAAGAAGTAAATTCAAATTTTAAACTTTCCCGCTCGAAGCTTTTTGAAATCATCCAACGCAGCTGTCGAAGTACATTTCTCCGTATTCTAAAATATTTCAATCATGCACTTGATCTTATATTTCACTTCGACATATTAAGTCTTCACAAGGATAAAAATAAAGAAGAAATAACCTTTATGAAGCCATTTTTCATGCTAACTTAGAACATGACATTCTTAAATCACCTTTGATCAAGGGTCGAAATTTTCAGCTAACACACACTTGGTACTAATGTGCCCTTGCTCACTAAAATTGTAGCAAGTCACACTCGAACCACTCCTACAATCCACATCTTTGTTACCCAGCTTGTTACACTTGAAACATCTTCCAGAATTCTTGTCGCATTCATTAGCACAATGTCCTTCGACACCACACTTGAAGCACTTAACCGGAGCACTAGTTCTTCCCAACTTGGCTTCCCGCCATAACTTGATTTCTTCTTCTTATCATCATACACTTTTCCACGGTATTGACCTTTTCCTTTTCCATCATTTGGAGTCTTGTAGTGAGAAGCACTCTCTCTACTATCCGTTAGAACAAGATTGGGATCTTTGTTCAAAATTTGGTTTTGATGATAACAAGTATATATTTTGTTAGTAACAATTTTATTACTAATAGTTTTATTAAGTGTGTAGATGTTCCTACAAGACTCATTCAACATGCAGGATATGAAACAAGCATTTTAATTATATCAGAAATCTACCAAGTCCAAAAGTTCAGAGAATGTCCAAACGATAGATGAGAAGTTCCGAAGAATTAAGCTTCAGCACATCAATAAAAACAATAATGATAAAGTAACATGTGAACCTTGGAACCACATGAAAGTAGATACAAGCTCAGCTTACAAGTTATCTCTGTATTCAAGATAAGACATGCCTTGGAAGCATCTCCTTGCAGTACACGTGTTACAATGCATTTATTGAAAACATTCAAAATGTTCCAACGGTACTATTCAATTGGCTATAAAAGAACAAGAGCCTTAAATCAAAAGGTGTGGAATGCATGCATAATTGAACCAAGTTACACAAAATAAATCCACAGAAAAGAAGAAAAAGAAAGTAAGAGTGTGTTAAGTGCTACAACATGTCCATATAAAGAAAACCGAGTGAAGAAAAGAAGTTTTTGCATGTTATGCAATATGCTCCAGTGGAGTAATGAAAGTAAGAAATATATTTGAAAGATTTCCACAAATACATGATCAAAATATTAAATCCTCACATTCGATGGATAGTAGAGGAACAACTCAAGTATTAAATCCTCACATTACTAAATACACTGAGTTGTTCCTCTACAGTGTAGTATGTTTGCTTAGGTTCATTAATGTGGTTCTAGCTTGACAAGCTCCTTGATAATTATAAAATGTGGAAAGGAAGATCATTACACATGAAGCAATTTAAAACAAGAGTTGTTGCTCTTACTCTGCTTCCAGACAAATGAAGACGAGGATCAAATTGAAGAAGCACTCAATACAAAGAGCTAATTCTTTTACTCTCCTTATCAACAAAGGAGTGAAGATCTCGTCCTGAAGAAGAAGACAAGAAGACTACAAGATAATTCTTGTAAGAATACATATGACACAAGAGTTTTTACTTATATTGTGTTATCTCTTAAGAATCTTTTAACCACTTGTTTAGACACCAGAAGTGATTACTTGTCAGTGTATCAAAATAATATGTACCTAGATAACAAGAAAATCTGCTTGTTGAGAAGCATCGTATTGTAATCAAACTTAATGTCAATTATTCCTTAAGTGACCAAGTAAAGGTCAGAATCTTGAGATGACAGTGACTATGGTCATTATGGAAATCCTCTTAGAAGACCAAGTGAAAGTCAGAAGTTTAAAGGGGTCAATGAATGTTATATCTGTGAATCAGATCACTGAACAATTCATTGGAGTTAGTCACGACAGTTGGTTGTGCAGTTGCAATCAAGATTGGTTATAGTGGATTAAGTCCTTGAAGAAGGCAAAATCACCTGAGGAGGGTGGAATGGAGGTAGCCTTATTGAGAAGGTGAACCAGGATAAAAATGAATGTGTCTTTTACTTTCTTAATCTTCATTTAACCCAGAATTTCTATGCTGTCCTTATTTAGAAATTGTGCTTAACAAAGTCAGAAGTTCTGATGAAGAAAAGAAACTAAATGAATGTATATCTAGTTGGTTATGCATTATCATGCTTCCTCAATATTATCTAAAGCATATCCAAAAAGATGAGATATTAGAATAAAGAAAAGATTCACCAAAAGGGAAATAAATATTGAAGAACACAATTCAACCCCCCCCCCCCTTTCTTGTGTTTTTCTCCACCTTCATTATCCTCATCATAAATACGACTCTTGTTAACCAACTCCGCAAAACGAGAAATTTGTTGGTAACCAATAGGCTTCTTAATGTCATGCCTCAAACCGTTCACAAATTTCAAACACTTGGACCTTTCAGCATTCATAGTATTGTAATAGGGACAATACTTGATCAACTCTTGGAATTTTGCAGCATACTTCGCCACAGTTCCATTCCCTTGCTTCAACTCAAGAAATTCCACCTCTTTCTTTCCATGGACATCTTCTGGAAAATAGTTCTCCAAGAATGTATCGTGAAAAAGATCCCAAATAATCTGAATACCCTCTTCTTCAAACCTCTGAGCAGTGTTACCCCACCAATTCTCAGCTTCTCTATCAAGCATGTGGGTGCCAAACTGCATCTTCTGCACATCAGTACAATTCATAACTCGAAAGATCTTCTCAATCGCTTTCAACCATTCTTGCGCCTTATCAGGTTCATGCTCTCCCTCAAAGATAGGCATATTATTCCTCTGGAATTTCCCCAAAGCACGAAACTCATCATCATCACCATTCCGATTACCAGCATTCACTTGAGGAATCTGACCTAGAGATCCAGCCAACATCCTCAATGCTTCAGCAATGGCATCATCATTCCTTCTAGCAACCATCGTCCTAAGACAACCAACAACCAAAATAGACAAAACAGTATTGGTCGTGTCAGATACACAAATCTAATACAACGGGAATAAAAGACATTAATGACCTTGACCAACTGGTCGACAATGCTCTGATACCACTAATGTAACACCCATTTTCTAAACCCCAAATCATAACAAATATTCACAGAGTATATTAAAATGTGTGAGATATTGGATCAAACTCTAGTATTGTCGAAGGGTAGCTTCTTGGTTCGACAGTTCGACAGAGTTAAGCATGAAGTCGAAGGATTGTTCACATGCTGGTGTCGAAGT
This sequence comes from Vicia villosa, assembly GCF_029867415.1. Lineage (NCBI taxonomy): Eukaryota > Viridiplantae > Streptophyta > Magnoliopsida > Fabales > Fabaceae > Vicia > Vicia villosa. Next base: position 777,045 of record NW_026705228.1, read on the forward strand.
GTGCATGCTGTAGTCGAAGATGGGTCTAGCATGCAGATGTCGAAGATGCTAGGGTTGTTAGCATGTTAAATTAGGTTTTAGTGTTTAAACCCTAATTTGTTAAGTTAGCTTGTTTATTAAGTTGGCTTGTGTAATGGGCCTTGCTGAAAAAGCCCATTAGTTAGTATGTTAGGTTTTATTATAAATAGCATACTAGTCTCTTATCATTGCTAAGCTGCAAATCCTAATTTAGGGTGAGAGAGGTTATTTGTTATTCTTGTAAACTTGTAATCTTGTTTTAAGAGAAAGTGAAAGAATATCAGTTATAACCAATTCTTGTGTTCTTATTCTCTTCCCTAATTCCCTATTATACTTTGTTATTGGTATCGTTTTTCACAACAAATTGGTGCGGTGAGCGTGGAGAAGATGCCTTCAACAAAGTATGAGATTGAAAAGTTCACCGGAGTGAATGATTTCGGTCTGTGGCGCTTGAAGATGAAAGCCCTACTGGTTCAGCAGGGGTGTTTGGAAGCGTTGAAGGGAGAGGCAGCCATGAATGCAGAATTGACGGCAGCGGAAAAGACAAATATGATCGAGAAAGCACACAGCGCAATTTTGTTGAGCCTTGGTGATAAGGTTCTCCGGCAGGTATCAAAGGAGACGACGGCATCAGGGTTATGGGTGAAACTTGAAAGTTTGTATATGACCAAATCGCTGGTAAATCGACTCTACCTGAAGCAAGCTTTGTATTCATTCAAGATGATTGAAGACAAAGTATTGGCTGAGCAGTTGGATATGTTCAACAAGCTGATTCTTGATCTTGAAAATATTGATGTGAAGATCGATGATGAAGATCAAGCGCTGTTACTATTGTGTTCTTTGCCTCGATCACATGCTCACTTCAAAGAAACTCTCTTGTATGGAAGGGAGTCCCTGACGTTTGAAGAAGTTCAATCAGCCTTGTACTCTAAGGACTTGAATGAACGAAAGGAGCATAAACCTTCGATTGTTGGCGAAGGTTTGGCCGTTAAAGGAAAACTCTTACGAAAGGATGGTAAGTTCGACAAGAAGAAAGGCAAAAGCCAATCGAAGACTTACAGTGGCGAAGCATCTGGCATTCGATGCTACCATTGTAAGAAGGAGGGTCACACAAGAAAGGTGTGCCCTGAACGCTTGAAATATCATGGAGGTAAGGATAATGGCAACGCTGCCATTGTTCAAGATGATTTCGAATCATCTGATGTTCTTGTGGTTTCAAGCAGTGACTCTAAGAAGGAGTGGATTATGGATTCAGGTTGCACTTGGCACATGACTCCAAACAAAGACTTGTTCGAGGAATTATGTGATCAAGATGGTGGATCAGTATTGCTGGGAAACAACAAGGCTTGCAAGATTGCAGGTGTTGGATCTGTGAGATTCAAGCTCCATGATGAGTCAATAAGGTTGTTGACTGAAGTCAGGTATGTTCCTGATTTGAAGAGAAATCTGCTTTCTCTTGGTGAATTCGACAAGAAAGGATATGTTTTCCAAGGAGAGAAAAGTATCCTAAGAGTCATGAAGGGTTCGAAGGAAGTCTTGAGAGGCGTGAAGAAACAAGGCTTGTATACCCTTGAGGCTGAAGTTGTAAGTGGTTCGACAAATGTTGCATCCACGAAACCTTTGTCGAAAACAGAAATCTGGCACATGAGATTGGGCCATGTCAGTGAAAGGGGTCTGGTCGAATTAGGGAAACAAAATCTGCTTGGTGGAGACAAAATCGAAAAGCTGAAGTTTTGTGAACCCTGTGTACTTGGAAAATCTTGCAGAGTGAAGTTCAACAAAGGCAAACAAAGAACACATGGATCCCTTGATTACATCCATGCTGATCTTTGGGGGCCTGCAAGGTGTCCATCACATTCAGGAGCAAGGTATTTTCTATCCATAGTAGATGATTATTCCAGAAAATTATGGGTATTCATCCAGAAGACTAAGGATGAAACTTTTGAGAATTTCAAAAGTTGGAAGACTCTGGTTGAAAATCAGACTGGCAGAAAGGTCAAGAGGTTGAGAACCGACAATGGCCTTGAATTTTGCAATGAGGCATTCGACAGTTTTTGTGCTGCCTCTGGTATTGCAAGGCATAGAACTACTGCAGGTACTCCACAGCAAAATGGTTTGGCTGAAAGGTTTAATCGAACTATTTTGGAGAGAGTCAGATGCATGTTGACTAGTGCGGGGTTAACAAAGGTGTTCTGGGCTGAGGCTGTTTCGACAGCAACATATCTGATAAACAGATGTCCTTCGACAGCGTTAGATATGAAGACACCTGAAGAAGTTTGGTCGGGACATCCACCAGATCTCGACAAACTGAGAGTATTTGGCTGCGTAGCCTATGCTCACATTAGGCAAAACAAGGTCGAACCTAGAGCTCTGAAATGCATGTTCATGGGATACCCTGAAGGAGTCAAAGCTTATAGGCTATGGTGCCTAGAGCCAGGTCACAGGAGGTGTATCACCAGTCGAGATGTAGTTTTCAATGAAGCTGAAATGGCTTTTAAGAAAACTGATGATGTTGGTCGAAGTACAGAAACATCTGACGAAGAGCTGGAATAGGTAGAGATTCCTGTTGAGGTGGAGCATGTTGATGCTGAATTGCATATCCCAGATGAAGTCGAAGAAGAAGCAGAAGATGCTGAAGTTGAGGAAATTGACGATGACTACCTATTGTCGAGAGATAGGTCGAGAAGAGTCATCAAGCCACCTCAAAGACTTGGATATGCAGATCTTATAGCTTATGCCTTAATCTCTGCAAGTGAGGTTCTAGACGAAGAACCTAGAGACTATAAGGAAGTTATGAAGAGTCGAAACAAGACTGAATGGCTGAAGGCCATGGATGATGAGATGAAATCTCTTCATGATAATCATACTTGGGAACTGATCAAGAAACCTGTTGGGGCAAGGTTAGTCAACTGTAAATGGATTTTCAAAGTTAAGGAAGGAATTGAAGGAGTGACGTCGAAAAGATACAAGGCAAGGTTAGTTGCAAGGGGTTTCACTCAGAAAGAAGGTGTCGACTTCAATGATGTGTTTTCTCCTGTTGTGAAGCATAGGTCCATTCGAATGTTGCTTGCCATGGTGGCACAGTTCGATCTTGAACTGGAACAGATGGATGTGAAGACTGCGTTCTTGTATGGTGATCTAGATGAAACGATCCTGATGAGGCAACCTGAAGGGTATGTCGAAAAGGGGAAGGAAGATTATGTGTGCAAGTTAAAGAGATCTTTGTATGGGCTGAAACAATCTCCTCGACAGTGGAATAGGAGATTCGACAAGTTCATGGCACGCATAAGTTTCATTAGAAGTCAGTTCGACCACTGCGTTTACTTCAGATTTCGACCTGTTAATTCATTTGTTATTTTGTTGCTTTATGTGGATGATATTCTCATAGCAAGCAACAATGTTGAAGATGTGATGAGGGTGAAGGCTGAACTCAATAAGGAGTTCGATATGAAGGATCTGGGAGCTGCTTCCAGGATTCTTGGAATTGACATTCGGAGAGATAGAAAGAAGTCGAAGATATGCTTATCTCAAGAGGCATATCTACGGAAGATTCTTGAAAAGTTTGGTATGTCGAATTCGAAGCCAGTTGTGACTCCAACAAACCCTCAATTCAAGCTGAGTATTGATCAGTGTCCCAGTACTGATGTCGAAAGAGTCTATATGAATAGCATTCCGTATGCTAATATAGTTGGTTCTTTGATGTATGCTATGGTTTGTACTAGACCCGACATAGCATACGCAGTAAGTCTTGTAAGCAGGTACATGGCGAATCCTGGAAAGGCTCACTGGCAAGCATTGAAGTGGATTTTAAGGTACATAAATGGGTCTCTGAATAGAGTCCTAATTTATGGTGGAGCCTTGGGTGAAGATAGTAAAGCAGTAATAGAAGGATATGTCGACTCTGATTATGCAGGTTGTATGGATTCCAGAAAATCTATTTCTGGATATGTTTTCACTATGTTTGGCACTGCAATTAGTTGGAAAGCAACACTTCAGAAGGTTGTTGCTCTATCAACCACTGAAGCGGAGTATATTGCCCTAACTGAAGCTGTGAAAGAAGCATTGTGGCTTGAAGGTTTTGCGAAGGAGCTGAAACTTCAAGGTCGAGGTATCACTGTTAAATGTGATAGTCAAAGTGCAATACACCTGTCGAAGAATTCAGCCTATCATGAGCGAACTAAGCACATTGATGTGAGGCTGCATTTCGTCAGAGGAGTAATCGAGCGTGGAGAAGTCCAAGTGCTGAAGGTTTCGACTAAAGACAATGCTGCTGATATGATCACCAAGACATTGCCGAGTTGCAAGTTTTTCCACTGTATGCAGTTGATAAAGCTGCATGAAGAAAGCTAGTTTGTTCCTTGACGTTGTAGAGTTAGGTCCAAGGTGGAGATTTGTGAGATATTGGATCAAACTCTAGTATTGTCGAAGGGTAGCTTCTTGGTTCGACAGTTCGACAGAGTTAAGCATGAAGTCGAAGGATTGTTCACATGCTGGTGTCGAAGTGTGCATGCTGTAGTCGAAGATGGGTCTAGCATGCAGATGTCGAAGATGCTAGGGTTGTTAGCATGTTAAATTAGGTTTTAGTGTTTAAACCCTAATTTGTTAAGTTAGCTTGTTTATTAAGTTGGCTTGTGTAATGGGCCTTGCTGAAAAAGCCCATTAGTTAGTATGTTAGGTTTTATTATAAATAGCATACTAGTCTCTTATCATTGCTAAGCTGCAAATCCTAATTTAGGGTGAGAGAGGTTATTTGTTATTCTTGTAAACTTGTAATCTTGTTTTAAGAGAAAGTGAAAGAATATCAGTTATAACCAATTCTTGTGTTCTTATTCTCTTCCCTAATTCCCTATTATACTTTGTTATTGGTATCGTTTTTCACAACAAAATGCATAAAAAAAAGGGTGTCACATGTTATTTTCACCGCAATGAAAACCTAAAACAAACATAAAAAACATGCACTAATCATCTTGTAACACAATTTGATATATCATGTTTCCATATATTATGCATATCGCACACGGAATAACAAACTTCAAGAGATTTCAATGAATATATCCCATATCATATCCATCTACCAAATCATATAACATAAGAAATTCATATATTTTCATGTCATATGAATCCAACATTGGCACATAGCCATTAATACATTGTATCCAACATCTCAAGTCAAACATCTTAAAAATAACAATATCTGATAATAAAACATGAGTTTAAATAAACCCCCATGTGTTACATGATCAGGGCATTTGAATCACTACCTAATCAAAATGATAAAACCAAAATCTCCTCGGCTAAATTCTCGGACAAGCTCACTACTCGTCGGAACCTGCACGATGTCACAATGAACATCATTGAAATAGAAGGGTGATAATACGCATCATAATGAATATATATAATATGTACAATGAACATAGCATACAATAGCATTATCATTCATCACACTTCATGATTGAATAAGTTTCACGATTATCGCACATTCAACACAATTCTCAATATTCACACAAAGCAATCACATCAATTCAAAAACAATCACATAGCACACAATATGACTCGAATGTAATAAATGTGACTTAATGCATATGGTACCATTGTGATTATCAAGCTCACTACTCCTGTTTAGAATCCAGAGCCATGCTTCCGATTCAAACAAAATCAAAGCCCTCAAAATATGAACAATAGTTCACCGCTTCCGAATCCATAAAAGGGAACAAAGCCGCTCATGTTTCCTCACAAGGATCAAAGCCAACCGGAGTTCCAACTCCCCATGAATTCATGTACAATTATAACAACACATATGCAATTAAGATTATCATACAATCTTAACATACCGCATACCACAATAATTCACAAAATGAATTACCCACCAATTGTACATAACACACATATCAAATAAAAATCACAACAACTAGCATATATTCAATCACACTCATTATGAATATCATACACATATCAAGCCAACAATTGTCATTCACCGTTTACCAACTCATAGCACACATGAAGATAATTACATGGTATTCACACAACAACACCATAATTAATTCATCAAGTGCTAACCAATCCTATCATATCATATAGAATATCAAATTAGCTTCCTAATGCTTCGAACGACACATAAAATGGAGTTACGGATCAAAAGTTATGCACATTTGAATTTTCACAAAATAGGGCACTTTCGCCCGGCGAAAGCTTTGGCTCGCTCGGCGCTTCAAGTCAAAAACTTGGTCACCAAAAAACCTTGCTTTCCCGCTGCTCGCCTGGTGGAAGACACCAGAACAGCAAAATTCTATGCATTTTCAGCACCTCTAACACCAACCTAAATCCTATTTTTGCCAACCAAAACTCATCCAAACAACAATTTAACACACATAAAAGATTCCTAATCATGTTCTTAACCATGGATTCACATACAAACATTATCAAACATGATTAATAGCACAAATCCCATGAATTGAACATAAACCCTAACATTCAATAAACTTATGAAATTGAGAGATGATTATCTAGCATACTATCATACATTGCATACATATAAGTTCAAGATAATGGGATTCACCCCCTTACCTCAAGTTAAACTTCTTCCTCTTCAAGTTTCTACAAAATCCTCTCCTCTTCTCTTCTCTCTTCTACTCTTATTTTTCTCAAAATGATAGTAACCTCTAAAACCCTATTTCCTTACTATCCTCTCTTAATTAATTGGGCTTAACCCATAATTCCACCCAGTGTCATATTTCTACAACTTAGGCACAATCAGTTATATCTCCCTAATAACTCAATTAACCTAAATAGCACAAATACACATATAATTAATTAAAATAAATAATTAATAAAAACACCAAATTAAATAATTAATAAAATAGCTAATAAAATTGGGATGTTACAGGAATCATCATAGGTTGAGTTCGTGGAAGACAATAATTGACGTAGTGAGAGGTAGATTGGCATCTTGGAACAATAAATGCTTATCGATCGGTGGTGTAGCGGGGAAAATCTGATATCGAAGCCATGGGATTGACTCGAATCAATATTTCGTTTGAAATCGCCACCGCGCTTTATTTTTTCAAAGGAAAAGGGAAAAGAACGTAAAACCCAAAGTTTTGTTTTTAAAACAAGAAAGAGAACTCAGGTTCGGGTGTTGATTATATGAGGGGAAGGTTTAAAGCACCCCTCATATCCGTGGTACTCCACGGGAACCTTTTTGAAAATCTGTGTGTGTGTGCTAAAAAGGGTTTGTTTTATTTTTAAAATAAGCTCGGCAAAGCGTTAAGCTTTGGGCCTACATACCTCCTCGGTGCAATGGAGAAGTCAGAGCTAATGTAGTTCCGCTTCTGGGAAAAACGTTTTAAAACGAATAAACACTTTGTTGTCGTTAGAGAGAAATACTCAGCCATTGATCTTGAGCATGAGAACAAACAAGTTCTTTGCATCGCAAATGAAAGAAGGGCGCCAACTCGGATAAAATCAACGAGTATGCTACTAGCTCTCTCACGCGGAAAAGATCTCGTTATTATCAATCAATTTCAAAATCGTGGGGTATAACCGCTCGTTTCGACAATTAACGGTGTCTAAACTTTTGAAGAAAAGCCACCAAGGGCGAAAGATATTTGTAAGAAAAAGGTTTTGAAAAGATTGCAAACATAAGAATATTTTGGAAAAAGGGAGAAGATTTTGAAAATTTAAGAATGGGAGGAGATGAAGAGGCTAACCTAATGCATAAAATAAAAGCTAAGGAAAGAAACGGTCTAACCAAATAAGAAGCCAACACTTGACATTAAGAGCCAAGGTAGTTTTCCCATCCTTTGGATTTATCAATACCAACACATTAACACTTGGGGGTCCAGATGAACTTATTGTCTTAGCACCATTTTTCATTAAGCACATTGAGATTCTGACGAAAATTGGGCAGAGTAACGGCTGTTTTTCGGGTAAAATCCTTATATCAATGCCTTGGAATTAACCATCAAGGGCTTTCAAGGAAATACCTGCACACATAAACATACAACAGAACAATGCCAGACAGACAGAACAATCACAGGATAGTAATAGAATGAGTCCAGAGGTACTAGGTCCATAAGTCCGAATCTCCAAAGTGCTAGGGATAGTAACCGATAGTCCAAAGAGAACCTTATGTATTTTTTAGATTTTGGTTATTTATTAGTGTTTTAGCGAAAAAAATAAAGTATGGTCCAAGTGGACAAAAGAAAAATAACAGAAGCATAAACATATGTCCAAGTGGACAAAGAGAAAATGACGGAAAGTAAATATGATGAAATGATAAAGTAAAGCGATAAAGCGAGAAATATAAAGAGCGGTAATATAAATAGCGGTATAGTAAAGGTGCAGAATTTAAAGTTAGTTGTTAAGTGTTAAAGATAACCATCTTGAAACTTGTCAAGTATGTTATCAAAGTTAGTAGGAAGATCTATGGTGAGTGAATGATGTACTCGGATTTAAATTCAATGGGGTTTATCAGAAGCTTGATAGAATCATAGCGACTACACGATAAAAACCTCCACAAGTCTTAAATCAACCGCATACAATTGTCTTCCATGTTTGATCTTTTTTTTATTCGGGACACGAAATATTGCGCTATGTTAAGCAGATCGCCAAGTGATTTATGTAGAAATCACCCTACAACGAGGCCGGTCAAAACTTTATGTGCTAATGCATGCGAGAAGAACGATATGTAGATCGCCTTCCGAAAGCAATACCGCACGAAAAGAAAATAGGTAACGATCTAGTCTTTACTAAGAATCCACAAGAATTCTAAAAGTATTAAGACTTTCATCGATCAAAAGAAAAAAAGGAGAAGGAGAAGATAAAATGCATAAAGATAATCAACTCACACTATCATTAATATCATTCATCTAATATTATGGATTTGGTTCTTTCAAACCTATCAACATCCTAGATCCAATGATATTAATGAAATGGAGGAAGAAGAATAAAATTCACAAAAGATAATCAACTCACACTATCATTAATATCATTCATCTAATATTATGGATTAGGTTCTTTCAAACCTATCAACATCCTAGATCCAATGATATTAATGAAATGGAGGAAGTAGGAAGCCAAAACAAGCATAAAAAAGGCAAAAAACACATTCTGCCAGCAGGAAATCGATTTACCTCTGTAGGAAATCGATTTCCTGAGTCCAGAGTTCAAATTTTTAAAAAAAAATAAGGTGGAAATCGATTTCCTACAGAGGGAAATCGATTTCCTGCACGCAGCATTCAAAAAATCAGCATTAGGAGGCATAAAACTTGACTTAAGCAAACATACAAACACCTTATGATCACATATCCATAGGAGCACGAATTTTCCATCAAATCACCATCAAATAGCACCAATATAGCATCAAAGATGCATTGAACACAAGCAACAAAGATCTACATCTTAGAATTGAGAAATTTACCAATTCTTGAATTAAAGTGTTGAAGTAGCTTCAAGAACAAGCACAAAGTGTAGATCCTTCAAGTATGGAGATGAACAATCAAAGAAAAGAGTGAAATGTAGGAGGCTTAGTTCAAAATTAGCAAGATTCAATGTGAACCTTACTAATCTTATGAAAATGAACTTTGGGTGAGGGTTTTGGAAAGGGTGAGAAATGAATTTGCAAGCAATTTTTTGGCTCTCCAAGCTTGAGAAAATGAATTTGCAAGAACTTTTTTGGCTATCAAAAGCTTGAGAAATGAGGGAGTAGAGGGCTCTATTTATAGAATTGGAGCAAGAGTAGTGGCAAATTGGTCTTTTTGTGTTTGGTAATTAGCTTGTGTTTAATTGGTGATTAAAGTGGCAATTAAATGGTAAAAATGGTAAAATGAGGTTAAAGTGGGTTTAATGAATGAGTTAATTTTGATGAGGTGGAAAATTGATAAAATGATCAAATAAAAAGGTGCCAAAATGATGTCAAGCTTCCCTCCTTATATTTTTTTTGAATTTTGCGCACAGTAAATCGATTTCCCACAGGGGTAAATCGATTTCTACCTTCAAATTTTCAAAAACTGTTTTCTTGCACTGTTTTGATTTTTGCCCGATCTTTCACCTGTAAAATATAAACAAAAGAGACAAAACATATATTTTTTGATTTTTGGTTAGTATAAACAAATAAAAGGCTATAAATGCTCGATAATTCCCCTCAGAGATAATCACAGTATCAAAGATCAAGCTTCACAATGGTGCTCTTGATTGATGATTGAATGCAAATGATGCATGATCTTAGGGTCAAAAATTGGGGTATGACAGGTGGTTGTATAGCTCTTCTAAAATCTTTCCTTAGTGTCCTCCCCATGTACTATTTGTCATTTTTCAAAGCTCCTACTGGTGTTATTTTAAAACTTGAATCCAGGTTTGAGAAATTTTTATGGGGAGTGGGTCTAGAGGGGAGAAAGGTGAATTGGGTACTGTGGGATAAAATTTGTCGGGAGATGGGCGACTAAGGAATGGGGATAAAAAAATTAAAAGCTTTTAATTTAGCATTGATGGGAAAATGGAATTGGCGACTTCTAATGGAGGAAGATAGAGTACTGGTGAAGATTTTGAAGAGTAAGTATGGTAAGCTAGAGTTCGGGCAAACTAAGACGAATATGCTTAGTTCACTGTGATGGTGAGACTTATGTCTTTTGGATAAAGAAGACTGTAGCGGTGAAATTTGTGAGACTAAATCCATGGGAAAGATTTAGCTCATTTGTTTTAAACAGAGTCGCCACCGCGCTTTATTGTTTCCAAAAGGAATGGGAGAAAGAGCGAATAAAACCCACAGAAGTATTTAAAATCAAAACTAATAAACTTATAAGAGATTTGGGTAAGGGGGTTTGTTATATAAAGGGAAGGTTTTAAGCACCCCTCATATCCATGGTACTCCATGGGAACCTCTTTGAAAATATTATTGTTTTTGTGTATATTTATTTGAAAAAAAAGCATATGTGAACTTGTTTAAAAAGAGTGTGGGGATGGGAAAATAAGTTTTTGAAAGTGAGCTCGATAAGACATCGTATCTTAGGTCTACATACCCCTTTAACAATAGGGAAGTCAGAGCTTTTGTAGTTCGTCTTAAAAGGAAAATAAAAGGGCCAAAGTGGCCAAAATCTTTTTCGGTGTTAAGCTTTAACAATACTCAACAAGTTTTTAACAAAAAGGGACCAAGATTTAACAATACAAGGTCAATGGACTAAGAGTAGTTTCACCGGGAAAAAATTTTCTCTTAGTATCATGGTTTTAAAACAAAGGGTTGGTTGAGATTTAACAACACAAAACCAATTTTAAATAAAAAGGGACCAAGCTTTAACAATACAAGGTCAATGGACTAAGAGTAGTTTCACCGGGAATAATTCTCCTCTTAGTTCCAAGGTTTTAAAACAAAAGGTTGGTTGAGCTTTAACAATACAAAACCAAGGGTGAGTTTAAAAAGGTTGAGCTTTAACAATGCAAAACCATTTTTTAACAAGTGAAAAGATTTAACAATACTTTAACACAAAAATAAAAAAGATTTGGAAAAGAGTTTGAGTACCTTGACAATTTTAGTCAATGCCATTTCCATTCCTTTGGATTTTCAACAAACAACTTAAGCAATCAATCAATGGATACCTCAAGTGTGTGTGTGTGATAACATGTGTCACAAAAGACAAACAAGTAAGTATGATAATCATCAATGATAATGAACAGGGATGTTTATACCTTTGGAGGGATTCATATATGAATGAATGACGGATGATGAATATAAAACACATGCATGTGGTTAGTACACAAAGTATATACTGTAACACCCCAAATTCTAAACTAATTATTTTAGCGTGATGCTTAGCTGTATTGATGAATTTTGGCATATTTTAGAATAATTAGAATAATGAGTGGAATTATTTTAATTAGTAAAATAAAATAATATCAGTGTTAGAGATATTAAGGGTAAGAGTGGTCATTTGTGAAGAGTAAGTGAGGGCAATATGGGAAGACCATATTAGGGGTCCTAGGGGTAAAAAGAGAAAAGAGAAAAGAGGAAATCATTCTGCACGATTAAAGTTTTGAGAAGAGGCAGAAGGAGAGAGCTAGGGCACGAAGAACATGGAGGAATACGTATAGAGAACGCGAAGAGAAATAGAATCTAACCGTGAATCGAGGTAAGGGGGGACTCTTCCTTTTAGTATCTCTTATGTGATCTTAGGTGATAGGTAGATTGATGTATGGTTTGATTCAATTAGACATTGGGATTGTTAGGTTAGGGTGTTCTAATTTGGATTGAATTGATGATGATTGTGTGAACTATTTGGTTAATAATGCGTTAAATGATGTTTTTGTGGTGTGTAATTGAATATATGATGATTGTATGCCTGTATGTGATGTCTGGAATCGTTTTTGGGTGAAAGGGGAGTGAAATCGCAGGGTCTGTCGCAGACTTGGGGTTTGCTGAAATCACAGGTCCACTGAGCGGAGGGAGTTCGCTTCTGTTTGACGTCGCTTGAGGTCCGCTGAGCGGGGGTTGGAAAGGTTTCGCTTCTGCCTTGCTCCGCTGAGCGAACCTTGCTGTGTGTGAATTTTTCCAAACTTCAAAATAACGTATCTTTTGATCTATGTATCATTTCTTAGTGCCGTTTTGGGCGTTGTGCAAGTAATTAAATGTTTTATATGATGAACGATGAATATTGGTATTATCCGACCTTATTTCTTTGAAACTCGATTTAATTACTTGATAATAATTGAACATTGTGTGCATATGAGATAGGTGTGACAATGTGTTTGATGTGATGATGAATTGGTGTGATTTGTTATTATGATTGTGATGGATGCATGACTATTTGAATGATGTTGAAAACATGTACATACTTATTCGGTGATGTGGTGTTGAGATGAGTTGCTCATCGTGATTTAGTGTGTTTTAAGTATGTTATATGTGTTTCATTCATCCATGTGCATTGATGTTGGATCCCGGTGAGGTTTGGATCGTTGGTGGACATATTTCCCATTGTGTGGAAATTATGTCGGTGGGCCGTATCTCGATGAGGCGTAGATCGGTTAGGTGGATTGATTCCACGGTATTTGGTACCACATGCATAGTGTCAGTTGTGTCATATGCATTTTGTCATAATATGATTGTATGGATTTCTGTAGTGTGTGTTGCAATCTATTATTGTGTGAATTAATAATGGATGTGAATCTGAATATGTATAATTGGGTGAACGGTATATTATGATGCTTGTTGCTTATGAATTGCATAATATTTACTAATTGAGAATGAGACTCACCCTTACATGTTGTCATTTTCAGATTGAAGAGTAGCGGCATTAGTGCTCGGTGAGGATGACTCGTAGAGTTTATCCGTTTATGTTGGGTCGTGTCGGTCATGCTCTGATCTGTAACACTGGGGAACGATAATTATAGAGTTTTTATGAAATCATCTAATTTATTTGGTGTTGGATTATGATCCCATTTTGGTTGTATTTGATGATGTTTCGTATTCCGCTGTGTTAAACATGATTGTGTTTTGGTGAATCGTTTCCTAATAAAGCATGACTTTGACCTTAGTTGATTTAATTGTTTTGAATAATTGTGGCACCCTTGTGCATGTGTTTTTACTCTGATTAATTATTAAAAATTGCCGCGGGGTTTAGAAGGGTGTTACATATACAATGGTAATACAATGGATGACAAGTACAAAAAGGCAAGGTAAATAAATCACATTTGACATGGATAAACAAAGATCAAGATATTTTGAATTAGGGTTTGAAATTAGGGTTTTTAAATCACGCCTAAACCTAATTGATTTTTTTAATGATTTAAATACCAATTTCTAAAAGAGAATTGGTCTAAGGGTTCATGATATAACCAAAGGTACATTGACCTAACCCTATAAATATTCTCATAAAAATATTAACAATTTATTTAGAGAAAATATTAAAAGGAAAATGATTTTTTTTTGTATTTTTTAACATATAAAACCTATTTTTTGATTTAATTTTTAAATGATAAAATAACAAATATTTTTGGGTTTTTTAAAATATGTTCACAAAATATACCACATAAACAAGAAGTGTGCAAAAAATTAACTCAAAAGGAATTAATTTGCTCATAGAAACAACTTGGAAAAAATGATGGAAAAACAAATAATATTTTTCAAAGTTGGCTTCAGGAAACCCGTTTCCCAAAATGGAGAAACCGATTTCCTCCCTGACCAGATTTAATTTTTTTCAGTTTTTGCTTCAGGAAACCCGTTTCCCAAAATGAGGAAATCGATTTCCCCTTCGAAAAAATCACTTCCAGAAGTCAAAATTAGTGGTGGAAATCTGTTTCCCACTTCCTGGAAATCGATTTCCACTTCGAAAAAACCAGTTTTCTGCTGCAAAATCACATTTTTCTCAAGCTTTTGATTCTTAAAAATGGCAACTTTCTTGTTTCTCAACCAAATGCAAAATTTTAAAGATCAAAGTTGCTTAGAATTTCACAAGGAACTCAACCATATGCTCTAAACAGATTAATATTGACTGTAGCTTTCACATTTTCGATAAAACTAGAAATAAGCTAGTTTTTTAAAAGTTAATTTAAATGACAAACCAAGATCAAACAATACCTATTTTCATAGGACTTCAAGTCACACCAATCATATGAATAATAATGACTAAAAAATGGGCACAAATGATAGCCTAGTTCAAGATTTTCTTACCAAACGGGAAGAGATGGTGACCTCTTTAAATGATGTGCCAGCAACAAAAGAAGGATTCTATGAGCTTCCTTGAACCTCCCTGGTGCTATTGATGCGCTTACCTAGCTTTGAACTGCTCTCAATCTCTCTGCCCAACTCAACACGCAAATACGACAGATGAAAATGAAGGGTGGTAGCGAAGATGTTACAGAGGTGATGTAAGGGTTTCGATAGCTTCTATATGGTATATATGAAGTGTTTGGATGGTTGGTTTGCAAAGAACTTAAGAGAAACTCAGAAATTGCAAGTTTGAGCTAAAAATGACAAAGTGGAGGAGTGGCTTTTGGGATTTTTGCTTGGGGTATTTTGAGAGTAGTTATTATGATGTACAATTTCTAAATGGTGATTAGAAGCTGTTGGAAAGCTTGGTTGACACCCAGAACTTATGGAACTCAAAATGACTTGAAAAATGCAAAGTTGGAAAGAAGGAGAATTTCAAGTTGGGGGTCACTTGGAGAATTCTTGTGTGTTTGATGCAAGAGGTTTTGCTCTCTATTTATAGGAATAAATTAGGGTTTGTGGAGGGAAAAATCAGATCACATGTCTTCATAATTTTCAAATTGTGTACTTTTGCTTCTTTGTGAAGAAATGAGAAAATTGTGTTTCTAATGGAAGGTACAAACATGCTTGGAGTTGTTGGTTGCTTTCTCAGTATTGTGGAGGCTTGCTTGTGACATTCAACTTGCTTTTGTTGTTGAAGAAACAAGTTGGAAGCTCAAGGAGAGTGGACTTTGTGATTAAAGTCACTTTTCCAAAATGGAAGTGTGATCTTTATGCCATTAATGGAATGATTCAATGGTTAATGGCTTAAGCACTTGGATTATAACTCAAAAGCAAGTGTAATCTTCTGATTTTGGTGCCTTGAAAAAGTTAGAGGGGCTGTAAGAAAGGAATATTTTCATTTGAAGTAGTTTTGGTTCATAACTTCTTCATGTTCATGGAGTTTTTTCAAGTGTTATGGAGCCTTCTTCACAAAATAATATCTCCTAGCTCAAGTGATAAAAAATCATGCTAATGGTCTCTTTGCAAATACCTTGCTACATACTTCAATCCACTTGTTAAAAGTTTTCTCAAACTCTTTCGGGATCATGGAGAAAAATGGCCACAAAGTTAGGAAAAATTCAAGTGAAAACACTTAAAAAATTTCTAAGTTTTTTTAACATAATCTTCATAATTTCATATCTCTCAAAATAATCATTTTTTGTTGAAATGAGATAAGTGACAAATTTGTTTATTTGATCAATATCTACAACTTTCATGTTGAGAGATTTTTGAGTTTGTAGGTGAATTTTGAAGTTCCCAAAATGAGGTCAAAATCACTTAAAACCTTAATTTTGACTTTTGTTGACTTTTTGATTCTTGATGAATTTTCTTGATTTCTCTTGGTCAAATGTCTTCAATAGTCATATGTTGATGATTTGAGTCCTCAAAAGTTCATGGTTGACTATTTTTCTCAAAAGTCAAAGGTTGACCCACACAATTGACTTTTCTCATATGAATTGCAGTTTTATGAATTCCATATGAATCAAGGTCTCCTCTTCAAATTAATGATGTGAATGGATTTTAATATTGATTTGGATGCCCATGAATCATGGTTTGAGTATTTGAGCCATGTCCTGATTAAAAGTCAACCCTTCAGTGGAATTAGGTCAAAACCCTAATTTGGGGTCTCAAGTGATCTTGAAAGTGGTTGATCTTGAATTGGGCCATGTTTGGACTTGGATATTGATGAGAAAACCCTTTGAATAATAGGAGAATGTTGAACTTCCTTGTGGGCCTCAAAACCCTAATTTGCTCAGGCTCCTCTTGATTAGTCTCCTGTCTTGGGACACAAATAACAAGCAATATTTTTTGTTTTTTGTTTAGCAAATGACATATGCATGATGATTGTGATGATGATGATGATCCTACTATTTAGAATATGGTGGGATCTCAGTGGTCAAAAATTGGGGTACAACAAAGACAACGTATTTGGAACGAATTGGTTTGAGAATAATATGTACGTTATTTTAGGGATATACGTGGTTAAAAAAGAGTTTAAAGTGGAGGTATTTGGATTTTTTCAAGCTAGCTAATGTGAAGAATATCTCTGTTAAAGAGGCCATTGGTTGTGACAGCGGTACATCGGATTGGATCGACGAGTGGGAAACATTTTAGAAGGAATTAACAGTAAGTGTGAGGAAGAGATTAAAAGTAAAATCAGTGGGATTTATTTACTGGACGAGGAGAAAGATAACTGAAGGTGGGTAAAAGGTGGGTATTCGGTGAAGGAATCATATCAAGAAATCCTGAAGAGAAAGATATCTCAAACAGAAGCAAATCCAAATTTGTTGGCTGCCTGGAATTCTATCGTCCCTAAAAAAAATTCGGTTTTAGTTTGGAGAATATGGAAAAATAGAATTCCTGATAGAGACACCCCGGTTAAGAGGTGCATCTTATTCAAATCTCAAAATCCATGTTCCTTTGGTTGCGGTAATCAGGAAAATGTCTCGCACATTTTCTTCAAATATCTGTTGGCTTTGGCAACATGGAGCAAGGTCCTAAGGTGGTTCGATTTTTCCTATGTCATGCACAATTCTGCTTTGCAATGTTTTGTTCACTTCACTGGTTTATGAAGAGGCGGTAGAATTGTCTAGGACAGGTTCATCGTCATTTAACTCACGGCTATATGGACTATTGGGAAAAGAAGGAATGAGAAGATTTTCATAAATTCGAAGAGAACAATATAGCTGACATCTTCGACATTCAAGTTTCGTCGTGGAGATGGCTAAAATTGAATATAAAGGGATTCTTCTATGACCTTAATCTATGGATTTCAAATCCAAAAATGTGCATTGGTTGGAGTGCTTAGTTGCAGCTTTGTTGTTGTTGGATGACGTCGCGGCCTCTGCACTTTGTTCTAAGACAGATTCATTGGTTATGGTGTCTATTTTTTTCTAAGACAATCAATTAGAGGGTGTATTTAGGGGTGGAAATGGGTCGGGTCGGGTGCAGGTTTAACACTACCCAAACCCACACCCTAAATTACCACCTGAACCCAAACCCAAACTCAAATATTGTTCGGGTGGCAAAATAACACTTACGCCCACACCCGTTGGGTTCGAGTTCTTTCACCCAAACCCGAACCCGCAACATATATATATATATATATAAGTGGGTGTGATTTCGAGTGCGGGTTTCACACTACCCAAACCAGCACCCGAAATATCGGGTGGCACCCAAAGTCAAACCCAGTCAATTCGGATTTTCACCCGTTGACTCGGGTTCAGGTGCGGGTGGGCCCCATGGGTTTGATTCTTCTTGCCATCCCTATTTGTGTTTAATACTAATACATTTCAGTTTTGTTGCAATTTGGGTTGGAGTGTAGTGGAGGGCTGAGTTATGGACATCTGCATCTTTGAAAACTATGCAAGATATTTAGATTTTCTGCTCAATTATAGTTGCACTTGTATTGGTTATGGTGTATGTTAAATTTTATAACAGTATGATTGGTTTTGTTTTGTAGCTACAAAATGGTGTGTGGTCTTTTGTTTGTTAGCAGGTTTCTTTGTATTTTGATACCTCTTATGCCTTTGTTTAATAAAGTATTTACTTTTGGCCTGTCAAAAAAATTTTAAATAGGTTTTTTGTGTGTTTATTTTATAATCTTGGGACAACATACAAAAACTTTTATGATTATATTTTTGGATTCCCTGATATTTTAATATTCGATATACCGTTACCAGATTATTTAAAAATTTCATAATTCTAATTTATAACTTAAATATAAATTTTTTATATTTAACAAATATTGTTCACTTATAAATATATTTTGTTATTAATAATATTAAAAAAAATAGCAGAATAAGTCAAATAAATGATACAATGATATTACCGTTTTATATTAAAAGACATAAGTGAAGCCGAAGATAAAGATATGTGACAAAATTCGAAACAAATGGTAGATGAATATTAATCATAAAATAAAAAATCAATTATGAGCTTTAAATTAATCATTCACAATCTATTTTTTCCTATTTTCATAAATAAAACATGACGTATAGCATCATGCATTTCAATCTCAAACAAACAAAATATCAATTACATGTTCGAACCACCGATATATCTTATAAAATATTCATATTTCTCGCATTCTTTATGTATTTTTTATATATATATATATATATATATATATATATATATATATATATATATATATATATATATATATATATATATATATATATATATATATATATATATATATATATATATAAAAAGTGATTTATATTATATGTATGTTTATATATATCATATATAAAATAACTAATTTTATTGTTTTATGGACAAGTTATAAATTAAATTTAGTTAAGCTTTGAAATTAAACTAAAAATATCAACAATAATTATTATTATTTCTGTGGTAAATAGTAGTTTGTCTTCATCTTTTGTTTTGTTTTTTCCTCTTCTTTTTCTTCTTTTGTAAGCTAGCATTAAATTTTGTAAATGAAAAAAGTGTGACAAACTTATAAATGAAATAAAGTTTTCATGTCATTTCTTTTTTTCTTAAATTTGTGCAAATGTCAAGTTTCTTGCATAAGTTTTATTGTTTTCTCCTCTTCATTGTATAAAAGTTTGTCTTTCTTTGGTTGGAAGCAACTGCAAATATTATAACCAAATATTTTCTATATTTTAAAAATAAATACTTTATATTTACTATTAAATTGTAAATCAAAACTTAAAAATAGTATAAAAATACAAAAAAAATTCCATCAAAAAACAACAAAAGATTGATTTTGATATGTATTGCTTATCGTGCACAAACTATTTCGAGTTTAGGTATAAGTTTATATTTTCTCAATAAAATATTGAGTTTCTAAAATTTTACTTTTAAAATATACTTATAACATGATAAATATTTTTTTTATATTTTTCCTTTTTCATGTGAAAAAGCTTGGACATAAACACAAAACCATGTATATCTATTTAGTTATGTGTGAAAACATTATCTAATTTATATATTAAAAAATTAATCTAATTTAATTCAAGTTCATATATTAAGAAAAATCATCTAATTCAATTTAAATGTTATAATATATTATGTTTTTGCAAACATATTGATATACGTGTACATCATAAAAAAATACTTGTACCATCTATCAATTGCACGAAAATTTAAGATAAATATTTTATGTAATCTTTATTCATTACCACATTATAGATTGTTTAAATATAGTAGTGTTCAAATTAACTGGTTATTAAATTTATTCATATTCATATTTATATTCGGTTATTAAAAATCGGTAAATTATTAATATGATTTTAACCAAATCTATAGTTTGAATATATTTTGGACATTCATGTCCAAAATAAAATTAAATTGATCTATTTTATCACAAAAAAATATATCAGTTTTAAAAAAAAAATTACAATATTTTTTCTTAAATTCAAAAATAATATATCCAAAATGATAAAACACTATTCCATTTTATCTAATTCCATTTAATTTTTCACATTCATTTTTGAAAACAACATACTTACTTATATGAAATCAAGATAAATATTTGATACTGAGAACCATTTAACTAAAGTGGCACATACTATTAAATGAACCATTTAACTAAAGTGGCACATACTATTAAATTATATGAACTAACATTGAATATGATTTTTCACTTCATATTTGTTTTTAATGATTTGTAGTTCTTTGATAATTAAATAAAATTTTATCAGCTTTTTTATAAAAATGATTTAATAATTTAAAAAAAATTAAAATTAAATTTCAAAAATAAAATTTAAAATTGGTTATCAAATTAAAAACCGGTTATTAAATCAAAACCGATTATAAAATTTGATTATGAATATAACCGGTTTTGAAAAAATAAATGCAGTTATGACAAAAGGTTTTAAAATCCGGTTATACAAAATGGATAATATATGGATATGGATTGGTTATGGGCAAAAACTGTTCATGAACACCCCCTAATCAAATCATATCAATAAATGAAGTGTCAATAGTTGAATATAGATAGTTTGAATCAAGAATTGAAATTAATTGATTTCCTTTTTTTCAAAGTAACAAATTCAGATAAATAATGAGATTTTAATAATTAAACTTCACATTTCATAAAATAAATAGTCTCATAATTTATTTGAAAAACTCTACTTGAATAAATAAGCTTCACATTTCATAACCCAACTTTCCGCCAAATGTGTAACAACCTTCCACATTCAAATCAAATCAAACTTCTATTAAAGTTCAGAAGCATAATTCATATCAAATTTTATTAAGAAAAACTCATATCACACTTTATTCCAATCAATAACATGACAAACTCAGTGATGATTATGCATGGTGAGTGAGTTAGGGCTAGCTATGAACTTCCTCCTCTCAACTCACTTCTCACCTACACATTTTTAACACGATTTTCATTTCACATTTTGTTGGATCTTGATGCAAACTTGATTATTGTTGATTTTAATGGCTTATTTTGGACAATCAAATGTGATTATTGTGGATTTTACTTGTTTATTTTGTTCCATCTTTATGCAAACGTGATTATTGTGAATTTTAATTGTTGTGAATTTTAATTGTTTATTTTGTACCATCTTGATACAAAAGCTATTATTGTGGATTTTAATGGTTTATTTTGTAGATCTTTGATGCAAAGTGATTATTTGTTTATTTTGTACGATCTTAATTGAAACGTAATTATTGTAGATTTTAATGGCTGATTTGGGATGATCTTGATGCAAAAGTAATTGCTTATTTTGGAGGTGATTATTGTGGATTTTAATGGCATGCAAACTAATTGCTTATTTTGGAGGATCTTGATGCAAACCTGACTATTGTGGATTTTAATGGCTTATTTTGAACAATCTTGATGCAAACATGATTGTTTATTTTGTACGCCTTTGACATGCGCATATGATTTTGATTGTTGATATTATAAACGTGATTATCAATTGATTTTGATTGCTGATATTGCAAATGTGATTATCAATTGATTTTGATGGCTGATATTGCAAACATGATTATCGACGGAGTATTTCAGATGAGATGTTGATTACTATTGCAATTCTGATTATTATAAGTATTTTGGATGATAACGTTGATTTTCTTAATTTCAGGATTTTGGAATCCTATATCCCTAGCCAAATCTTTGGTAATGAAGAGGAGAAAGAACCAAGATCTGAACAATATTGATAAAGAAATTTTGCCAGAGATTAAGGTGGAAAAGAAAAGTTCAACTATGGAGCAGGGAGGAAGGGCCCTGATTGGAATGTATTCGACCAATCAAATAGACAATGATGTGATATCGGTCCTTTTTGAGAAAACGTAGCGCGGAAAAATGGCCGGAAACGTAGCGCGGAAAAATGGCCGGACGGAAGAGTTTAATAAGGTGTAATATTGAGAGAAGCTTTAAAGGTTACATGGCCAAATGGCCATCCATTTCCATCCGAAAGACAATTATTTTGAGTCATCCTACCTCATGTTCCTAGGTTGATAGATCAAGCTGCATTTGAAAACAAAATGAGTACATGTTATGCATCAAGGTCTGTTTGTGTGGAATGACTGAGTCCCACAAAAGTTATGCTGCTATAATTTACAGTGGACTACTAAAACAAGATCTTATTTAAAAAAAAATTATTTCTATAAATTCAATATAAAATAATTTATAGACTTTAAAAAATAGTTTATATATTTTTCTTGAAATCTTTTCATGTATTTCATCATTATTAATATATTCTTGAAAGATAAATCAATAAAATATAAATTTTGTTTAGAAAAAACAATAATCTACTTACAAAAACTTAGTTGATAGAAGATATAAAATAAAACAAAAAAAATAAAGTATAAACCTATATTCGAACAACTCAAACTCTATATAATCAATCATCACCATTAAAATAAAAATCTAAGATAAACCTCTATATTTTTCAAAGAATACACTTTTAACTTTGTATTTTATTCCTCAAATATTAAGTTATATCATAAACCTCTAGATTTTTCGAAAAATACACTTTTAACATCAATATATATAATCTAATATTACTTATAAAAATTCATCAATGTCCCGCGCATCACGCGGATTTCAGTCTAATTTCTTTTACAATTGAATAAAGTGCAATTAACATGAGAATTGGTTTTCATTTCATTATTAACCTAACATTCAAAAAAATTCTCATGTTAATAATTTGCTAAAAATAGAAAAATTTGAATAAAATATTCTCAAAGGAAAATCATTATACAATGGTAACAAGACAAACAAATAAAGAGAATTTTTTATTACTCCAGTATCATCATAACAAAATTAACTAATTCAGAATTTTGATTTAATAAAAAATAATTAATATATAGTTGACCTCCACTTCAGCCAATTTCAAACGCATGTATTCCATGAACTCTCTACCAAACTTCAAAGACCAAAATAACAATATAGGCATCCATTCAACAGAGAGTGATTCAATTGTGTCTCAAATTTAACATTCCACCACAAACAGTGTAGCAGTGAAATTGTATACATAACTAACTGTTAATTTTAATATTAAATGACACAGACAAATGTTGCTAACTCTGTGACACAGAAATCTGACCATGTCTTTCCATGACTCTTCTAGTAGCAAGTGCTGCAGCTTCACTAGCCCGCATTGTCCCGGTTGCCATTATAGCAGCAAACTCTTTGATAATCTCATCTTGAACCTTGTTGCGTGCATCTCCTAGAGGATCCACAACACCATTTGATACAGCTGCTGGCTTTTCAGAAGCTGGCACTGCATTTTCTGTCTTCTTAACCTCTTCTTTGCCTTTTACTTCCTGGTTGATAACCTTATTCTCTGTGGATGAGTTAGGTCCACTTGAGCTCTTCTGGGTGTTGGCTGAGACAAAATTTGAAGCAGGATTCACTGTTGAAGGCCTGAATTGTGGTACTTGTGGAACTCCACCTGATTTTAAAGTTGTCTCTAAATTTTGTATCATAGGCACTGTAAAATTGTAGAAATATGTAAGTTATGACAGTATTAGGAAAATCAAACATGCATGAACATTCAAAATATCATTCCATACACTGACAAATGTAGTTTGATTACGCAAAGGTAAGCAGAAAAGCTAAGGATGTATTTGAGGAAACCCTACAAATCCAATTAGTAAAATGGCTTATGTTTCCTATTTATAACTCATTTAAATAATCCAATGTGAAGTTCTTGACACGCGCACTCAGAGATAGACTAATCATCTATAGTCGCTGCCATCTTTGAGAACGTGTTAGGCGTGCTACACATACAGGCCCAAAATTTATCACAATTAAACCATAACTAAATAGGATCTCATAAAATATTTGTCATGTTAAATCATGGTTAAATAAAACTCACTTCTATTTATTCAAGCCCAAAATTTATCACAGTTAAACCATAACTAAATAGAATCTCATAAAATATTTGTCATGTTAAATCATGGTTAAATAAAACTTCTATTTATTTTACCATAGTTAAATGATGTTGACCGATATTCTCCAAAAACTTGAGACGGTTTTGTCTAGAGTGTGTGAGTGACTCAACTCATTTCCAAGTCATATCTCATTGAATATGGACTCTTGACAATTCTTGTAGAATACATAACCAGTTGACAAAAATAAATCTTATAATACAAGCAATAGACATGAATATGTGTAAGCATGTCTAAGTAGTTGTATATGGTTAAGCAGTTTCTACAAGTCATTAACATTTTGACTAAGTGCATTTTGTTACTTATATCTGTCAGAACATTATGACATATCAAAAACATAATCATGTCTGCAAGAAGTGGACAACTAGGAAGAAGTTCAGATTTGAGTAAAATAGTGCAGGTGATAACTTACACATGAGAGCACCCATTGGGCTGCTCATAACTTCATTGGGAAGCTGAAGAATATAATCAGGGATGGTACCACCAACCAAAAACTGTGCAACTTCATTGCTGAAGTTGTTGCAATTGTGAGTAAGCAAACTATAGGTTTCAGCCAAGTAGCGCGGACTGATTTCCTGCAAATACATTTCAAAAACATCCTTTGGAACATGTGTTACACCTAAATCTACCACTTTAAGTGGAGTTCCATATGGTGTTGATCCAGCCGGACAATGTTGTATGCCACCACCATAGTAATACTCATTTCCATAAACCACAATTCCTGTGTGCCTGAGGAATAAAACAATATCCCAAATTAAAACAAAATTGTAATTTTTCAATATCAGTTTAGTCAAAAAGCGTCTATAGTGGCACAATGTAGTACTAACTTACAACATAATTTAAACAGAGAGCAATTATTTTATAATACCCAATTTCATACAAAGTTCAGTCAAATAGTTACCAGAATTTGAACAAATCGCTATCTTATACATTAAACTTCTTCCAATTTTCAAATAATCATCAATGTGACATGTTAGTATCACAATTGAATACTTTTTTTTTTGCCTGTATAAGTGCTTTATACTTCAAAAGTTCAAATATTAGAAACATAAACAAAAAATCCAATCCCCTGACCCATTATCTATAACATAGGACACCAACACTTAGGCTTTCTACTAACAACTAATAGAAGCACTCACCATATGCCTTCAATAGCTTTCCCTAAAAACGACACGGACAGCTGTCTAGCAAGTCCCTGGCTTAGGTCATAAACATTTAAAGCAACCCTGTAACCCTCCTGCAACCAATTGCAGTAATAAATTAACAAAAAAAAAACGAACAAAAACAAATTTTGATTCATTGTAGCATAAGTATCATATCATACCTCAGCCATGTGGTGCAGTTCAATAAAAAAATTCACAGCCACAGAATAAAAGACTTGAAGAAGAGAAATCCAAATACTTCAACAGAACCGATCACAAAAACCTAACAAAATCAATAACCACATCAGATAAAAAAAAATTAATCGAAATCGTTCGAAAATAAAATTAACAAAGCAGGTAATTACATAATAAAAAAACATAATAGTATATACGTAAGACTCAATTGAGAACAAAAATCTAAGTTGGATACATTCATAGATCTAATGCAAATTCGCCACCCCCAATTTCAAAAACTACCTTTGGAAAAGAAATTGAAAGAAAAAAACAATAAAATCAGAGTGAATTCACAAACCGCTAAAAGAAAACGAAAATAAATTAATCTCGACGAGGGAGAGAGAGAGGGATTACAAGGAGAATGATAGAGCAATGGAGTGACGAACAAGACGAGGAAAGTTCAAAACACGTTTTGTGTGAAAGAAGACGAGATATGAGAATGAGAGAAAGCGGTGAGAGAGGAAGGTTCTTTTTAAATATGGAGATCTAGATTTTCTAGAACCGTTTCAATTTTTGGTTTTACTATTGCTTCTATCGCCTTCTAGAATCTACTAACCATTAGATGGTCGCCACGTGTTTTTCTTGTTTAATAACGTGAAAATATTGTGACAACGTGTATATTGCGGTAAATTAGTTTCACGGTTGAGAGAAAAATGCATGAAAATTTAATTTTAAACTCAAATATAGAATCTGGTTGTTATATTTAAGAGATTAATATTTTTATAAAAGAAAAATTACTCACATAAAAATTTTCAAATTAGCAAGATACCTACCTATGCATCTGCACGGATAAATTTATTTGATTCTATATAGATTTTATTTAAATATGTATATAAATTTAAAATGAGTTGTTTAATTATGAAATAAATAATAATAATAATAATAATAATAATAATAATGATAATATAATAATATAAATTCAATTTTAATATTTGAAAATAAAAATTTTGCATCTCAAACAAAGACAATTGTTAATTAGAATAAAATATGTATTTTACTGACAGTGGCCCATGAAAAAAATAGAAAATTTGACATTCGAAAATAAAAATTTGTGACTCAAATAAAGATAATTGTGAATTAAAATAAAATATATATTTTGCTCATAGTGATCTATGAAAAAAATTGAAATTTTGAGATTTTAAAAATAAAAATAGTATGTCTTAAATAAAAATAATTGTTAATTAACATAAAATAAACATTTTGCTGGTAGTGGTCCGTGAGAAAAATAAAATATAAATATATAATATGAATCAGAATAAAATATGTATTTTGCTAAAAGAATTTCTTTACCCACCTCCCTATCTTTTTGGTCACCTCGGGCGAAAAACCCAAAATACCCTCACTTCGGAAATGCACTTCCGAAACGTTTTTTTTTCAAAATTTGTCTTATTTCGGAAATGCACTTCCGAAAACACGAAAAAAAGCTGTTTTCGGATATGCATTTCCGAAAACACCCCCTTTTTGAATTTTCGGAGATGCATTTCCGAAAACACTTTTTTTGGGAGGGGGTGTCTTCGGAGATGCATATCCGAAATATTTCAAGACCAAATTGGTCTTGGAATGTTTCGGATATAAAGAATTCAATAATTATTAAAAAAATTAAAATCAAGGTGAATCAATACAATTAATATGTATAAAATCAAGGTGAATCAATAAAATCAAGGTGAATCAAAATTTCTTAAACAATTTTAAAGTTAAATATTATTTCATTAACTTATATAAATCAAAAACATTTTAATTCCATAAGTAAATTTTGAATTATATAAAATTAAATATAAAATTTATTCATTAAATAAAATTAAGACAAAATCTTTTTTTAATTTTTTTAAACTAAATAAAAAATTATAACTCATTTTTAATTATGAATCAGAATAGAAATATATAAATATTTAATAATAATTATTAATTTTGTAAGTGAAATATATAAATATATAATATATAAATATATAATATATAAATATATAATATATAAATATATAATAATTAATATATAAATATATAAATATATAATAATTATTATAAATTAAAACACTCATTTTTTTAATTTTTATAATTATTATATAAATATATAAATATATTTATAATTAATATATAATAATTATTGTATAAATATATAAATATATAAATATATAAATATATAATAATTTTTATAAATATATAATAATTATTATAATTATTATATAAATATATAAATATATAAATTAAAACACTCATTTTTTTAATTTTTTTTGTAAATACATAATAATTATTATAAATATATAAATATATAAATAAAAATTATAACTCATTTTGTAATTGAAATTATTTTAGTTTTTTTAATTAAAATTATTTTAAATTTTAAAATATGAATCAGAATAGAAATATATAATAATTATTATTCATAACTCATAAATTATATCAAAATATATAATTATTATTATTCATTACTCATAAATTATATCAAATTTATGATATATGAATTAATTAATATCCTAAAATTAATTTTTTGGATTTTTAGATTTTTTTTCGAAGATGCATCTCCGAATTAATCAAAATCTCAATTTTTGAGATTTTTTCGGAAATGCACTTCCCAAGTCTCGAAAAATTTTAAAAAAAAAATATTTCGGAAATGCATTTCCGAAGCAGGGGTAAAGTGGGATTTTCGCTGGGGGTAATCCCCATAGGGAGGTGGGTAAAGAAATTTTCTTTTGCTATTAATGGTCAGTGAAAAAAATAAAATTTTTACATTTTAAAATAAGAATTCTCTATGTCAAATTAAGACAATAAAATTGGTATTTTGTTCTTAGTGGCCCATGAGACAATAAATTTTTTTACATTTGACAATAGTTTCTTTAATTATGATAAAATAATTATATTTTCAGTTAAGTAAATTTTTATGTGTTGCTATTCATTCAATTTATTTATTTATGCTTAAAAAATAAAAAATAAAAAGAAAAATTAAAATGAAAGTGAAAAGTGTAGGAAAGCGAAAGAGTGAGAAGTGGAGGAAAAAGTGAAAGTAAAAAACTATCAAATAAGAAATTGACACTTGGTAGCATTTGGTTGAAAAGTAAGATGAATTAATTGAGTGATTATGTTTTTACTATTTTAATCTTTTGGAAGTGTAAAAAAATTTAAAGTGAAAGGGTATTGTTGGTATTCTGTATACATATTCTTTTAATGGATAGATAGTTGATAGTTGATGGATGTGCAGATGTGTTAGCAAAGCGGGGTTGCACTGATAAAAATTTTATTCTCTACGATGAAGTTTCTGATTTTTTTTTATCCGTATTTGATTGTAGATTTAAATGGAATTAATAGTTATCTTTTTGATATTTCGTAGTTTTTTTTCTTTTGGGCGTAAACATAAATAAATTGAGAGAATAGGTAGTTCAATTTTATTAAGAGTCTCCACTTAAAACAAGATTAATGAATTTGTTTGTACAACGATTAACTTCACACTAAACATATTTAGATAGTAAGTTGAAAGTGGCAGGGTTAATTAGAATTGGTTTAGAATTTATTTAAAATTTTAAATAATTAAACCAATAATAATTTTAATAAATTTATTTAATTAAAATAAGAAATATGAGGAGTGGGTCATGTTTGAGAATTAAGAGGATTAGAAAGAGGAAGAAGTAAGAATAATTGTAAATAGAGGAAAGAATTATAATCTTAATTAGAATATCTTCATATTATGAATTAAGAGGAAATCTAGGTTTAGGGAGTTTTTTCAGATGTAGAAACAAGAGTGGGAGAAAGTAGAGACAAGAGACTAATAGGAGAATGTCAGTGTAACAATTGGAGGAGGGTTGAACGATGGGCATTCTCACAATATAGAATTTTTCTATGAGCAATACAAGACACCACTTATTTATCTAAAATCTTAAGATGATAGGTGAGTGAGTTCTTTTATTTATAAATGCTCAAGTCTTCACATTCATATCTAATGTGAGACTATTTTCCTCACGCTCACACTTGTTATATTATAATAAAAAAAAAACAGAGAGATTTAGAGATTTAGAAGGAAGAAGAATATCAAAATTAGAATTCACCTTTTAGGTGACAACTTCTCTACCCATCCTAAAAAGTTGAGTAATCTATATTCCACCAATCACATTACAACATTTAATTTTATCTTATTTAATTATTTATTAAATAGTATATTTTTTTGTTATTTCCAAAGCATTTTACATTAAAGATAACTCTACCTAACTTTTTATGATGGGTAGATAAGAATTCACCTTTTATAAA
The DNA here is from genome assembly GCF_029867415.1 of Vicia villosa. NCBI lineage: Eukaryota > Viridiplantae > Streptophyta > Magnoliopsida > Fabales > Fabaceae > Vicia > Vicia villosa. The sequence goes on from NW_026705228.1 coordinate 806,790, forward strand.
TTGCTTCTAGAAAAATTTAGAAGAATTAAAGGAGGAGAACTACTTTTTAATAGGTATAAGGATGAAGGATGGAATGAAAAGTCTTTAATCTCCAATAAGATTGGTGGGTGTTTAATTAAATTTTGTAATTTAATGATGAATTGATGATAAAATTTGTGTACTATAATGTGTATTAAAATTTGTTTTGAGTTGATGAAATTCCACCATTGCTGAGTTTTGAAGGTTTTAAAGATTTTGTGAAAACATGAAAATATAATGAATTAATTATATTAATTTGATGCAATAATAGGGTACATATGTCTATATGATATGTATGTAATGTTTTGGGTAGAGTTTAGGTGTTGGAAGTGAAAAATCAGAATATCCCCGGTCCCGGCAACATCTATTTAGTTAAATCAATTTTTTTTAATAAAAATACTTATTTTTTCCAAAACAAATTTTATTATAAATAAAAAAATAAAAAAATTTCATACATACATTTCAAATATTTTAAATAACAAATACAAATTAAAATATTAAAACATTGATCATATATTTAATATTTTAAATTATCAAAAATAAATAATAGTATAGCTAATAAAATAAATTGGGTAGGTTCAGGTGATATTAGCGTCCCCATTATTCATTCCATATTTTATAATCGGAAAAAAATTCAAATCAAAATTCAAATTCAATCAAAACATATTTTCCCCTTAATTTCAGGCAGATTCGGGTAGATATCCGAGTACGTTTTTTTCATGTCTAAAGATCAGGCGTTTCTTTTGCATACATTTTATTGACCATAGAGAAGATCTACAGGACTGGCCCAACCCGTTTGGAGGCCTAAAGAAAATTTTAAAATGAGGCCTTTAAAATGTATTTTAAAATAATAATTTCGTGGTTGCTAAGAGTTTAACTCAAGACCAAAAGAATAAAATGCTTAAATTTTAACAACTGAACTATGATAATTTAGATTTCTAATGTGTCATTATATATTATTATAACAAAATAAAAAAAATGAGGACTTTTTTGAGCCTAAACGTTTGAGGCCTAAAGCCCTAGTCTAGGTGGCTTGGCTCTTGGGTTAGTCCTGACGATTTCTCTATATACCTCCCTATCTTCTAAGGAATCCGCGACGAAATTCTATAAATGCCCTTATATTTCGGAATTGCATCTCCGAGTGCATTTTTTTTTTTTTGGAAAAAAAGGTTATTTCGGAAGTGCATATCTGAAGACAATTTTTTTTTAGAAAAAATGTGATTTCCGAGATGCACTTCCGAAGATACTTTTTTTTTGGAAATGAGTGTCTTTAGAGATGTATATCTAAAATATTCCAATTTTTGGTCTTGAAATTTTTCAGATATACATATCCGGAAAAATTCAATATTTATTAAAAAATTAAAATTAAGGTAAATCAATACGATTAATAGTATAATTAATTGTATTAATTAAAATATATTATTAAATATATATCATAATATAATTATAATATTAACCTGATAAATATTTAAGTCAACACCTTATTTATATATATATATATATATATATATATATATATATATATATATATATATATATATATATATAATAACAATAATAAAGATATTTATTTACTATTTATTTATTATTTTTTATGATACATTAAAAAATTATTTTATAAACTAATTTTCAAAAATAATTTTATAGTTAAAAAAATCATTTTATAAACAAAATTTCCAAAACAATTTTAAAGTTAAAAATTATTTTATATTTAAATAATTTTTTATCATAATTAGCTATTAAATTAATCTTATATTTGTAATTTTTATTTATTATTTTGAAAAATTATATAATTCAAATTTTATATTAAAATAAAAATAAAGTAGTAAATAATTTTATTCTTACTTGATCTCTTTTATTTTAAATTTTTGTTGAATAGTTATTAATATATTTATTTTTTATGTAATCATAATTGTTGTGTATTAGTTATAATTTTAGTAATTATTAATATAAAGTTTATCAAAAAATAATGAATTTTGTATGAGTTTTATTTTTTAATTTATAATTGGAATTAGAATAGAAATATAAACAATATAATCATCAACATTATTATTATTATTCATAACTTATATATTATATAAAATATATATTATATTAATTTTATGATATCTGAATAAATCAATATCTCAAAATTTTTAAGTTTTTGAGATTTTTTCGGATATACATATCCAAAAAAAACCTCTGACAATTTTTTAGAATTTTTTCAGTTATGCACATCCAAATTAATCAAAATTTCAATTTTTTTGAATGTTTTTGAAAATAAATCTCTAAAGGATATTTTGAGATTTTCGACTCTTGGAAGTTTATAAAAAATTATCTTATAAGGCACACTATATTCATGAAGCAGCCCAAGATTCAGCTAAAATAAAAATAACTCGACCGAGATTAAAAAACAAACCTCTCATATAAACAAACACCTTTATGATCTCTCTAATAAGACCTCCACGAGCAAGACCTATTATGATATGATCTATTAATATTAAATTTAAAGTAATTGATATTAGAGGATGCCACTTAATATTTATTTCGCTATCTATAAAGGACTATGGCATAAAGTTGTTGGTGATAGAAGAAAATTGTCTTAAAAAAGAATAGAATGTATAAATTTGTTAGGATTAAAAGATTGATTAAAATTTATATATTTGTCTATATAGTTGGGTAACAATTATGCCGCCTGCCACTCACTAGCTTAAAATATAATTTTTTTAAAATATATATTTTTTATAGAAATAAAAATCAATAATTAAATTAAAAATTTAATCATTTTAAGAATAATCATAAAAACTTAATTATTTTTATTTAATTTTTATTTTAAAAACAAGAATAATAATTATAAATTTAATATTTTAAGATTAAAATAATACGCGAGATAAAAGATGAATATTTATTTTGACTGCTTAATATTTATTTTAATTAGGATTTAATTTAGTTAGAGCGGTTATCTACAATATAAGAAAATAAGATGTTCTTTAAAATACTAAACTGCCCCTGCTGCCTATATGGCTGACACGTGGATAGATTGGCTGATAAGCATTCAAATTCTTTTTCCCATCTTTTCCCTCTTCCCTTCCCTTCCTTGTCTTTCCACTCTCTTTCATTTTCTCTCTCTCTCTCCCAAAACTCAGATTTTCACACCTTCTTCTATCTCCTTCTTCTGGTACGATTTCTTTTTCTTCTACCTCTCTCTTCTTCCTTTTTCCTTCTGATTTGGGTTTTGATTCTCCTCTTTCCTTTTATCTAATCTTTTTCTCACAATTTCATTTGTAGGTGGTGAGGTTGCAATTTTCGGTGGTGGTGGATCTGAGTGTTTTCGTGTGGTTTGGTGGTGGTGAGGTTGCGATTTTTTACGGCGGTGGATCTGTGCGTTTTCGTGTGGTTTGTTTTTCTGAACATATTTATGTATCTTGATTTTGTTTTGGTTTTTTAATGTTGGGTTTTTCTGAAACCCTAAATCTATTTTTTTTTCATTTGATACATGTTATTTCTTTGACTATGATTGTTGTTATACTAAGATTTGAAGTATTTGAAGGTTTTGAAATTGTTATGGTTTTGTTTCAAAATTGATTAGGGTTTTTGAAACTGGATTTGATGCAGGTATGGATGGAGAAGTTACAATCTTTACTTACTCAAGTATACACTCCTTTTAAGTTGTTTGAGTTAGGGTGAGTGAGAGTATTGTTGAGCTTAATTTGGAAACAAGCATATACAGGAGCAATTGAACTATCACTATCCCCTTAAAAAGATTCCTCATTGTTTGTTTTTTATGCTTGTTGAATTTTTGCAGTTTTGGATGGGCATGGAAGTCCTGATGCAGCTGTGTTTGTTAAGAAAAATGCTATGAAAATATTTTTTTGAAGACGTTACAATGCTGCAGTCATATGACACTGATGCACTTCTAATTAAGAGGTTGGAAGATTCTCATCAGAAAGTTTTTCTAGGTGTCGACCTTGCGATGGTTGATGAACAGAGTATTAGTAGTTCTTCTGGGACAACAACACTGACTGCCCTGATACTTGGAAAGCATTTGCTTGTTGTTAATGTCGGTGATTGTCGAGCAGTTTTTTAAGAGGACCACAGACGGAGTTATTCTTTGTTTTGTTTTCACTATGGGTTTTTTTTAGAAAAACTACTTCATACTGTTATGTAATATATTTGATATACCTACTGCATATTTAAGCAATTTGGAATAATTGTTGTGAAATCAACTTGTAGGTTCACTTTGTCTTAAAAGAACTTGTGAGAAAATCAATAGGTGAAACTGAGGTAAAGTTTGTAGATTCATTTTGTAGCAACCCTGCTTAAAATGTACTAGAATAGTTAATAATAAATCACAATTTTTTCTATGAACAGGAGCTGAGACGTTTCCCTACTCTTCAAACCGAATTATCTGCAGCTACAAATGAGGCTCTAGAGAGATTCCGTGAAGCGAGTAAGAAGACAACTATTCGGCTTGTGGATATGGAGTCTTCATATCTTACTGTGGATTTCTTTCGGAAACTTCCTCAAGAAATGGAGAAAGCTGGTAATCTAGGGATACCTTCTAATCCAGCTCAACCTACTAATCCATCTAATCGTCCTGTCCCTAACCCAATCGAGGATCGATATGGTGATAGGCATTTTAGAAGGATTGGATCAAATGTGTCATCCTATATAGGTTTGGTGTCTGACACACTCAAGATCACTATTCCAAACGCCGTGGTTTATTGTCAGGTCAGAGAAGCAAAACTATCATTGCTAAGCTATTTCTTCACACAAATTGGGAAAAAAGAGGTACTCTTATCTCTTCACAGCACCAACAATGCAAATGGCTAATTATGAAAACATACACTTAAAGGCACATGACAATTTCTAACAGTTTTTTTCTTTCTCAAAATGATATATTATTTTCATCATAGAATAGTAGAAACTGAACCTAATATTATTCTCACTTGAATCAGATGTCTTCAGTTTTGGTGTGGTACTTCTTGAGCTTATCAGTGGTCGACATCCTATTCATAAAACGCGTACCAAATGGACAGAGAAGAGCATCTTGTATGGTGTGTTATGATCTTAAACCTTTGTGTGCTCCGCATTAATCATTTTGCCATTGATGAACTGGTGTGATGAGGCTTAGCATTGTTGCTTTAGAGTTGCATATCTTAATGGTTATATACTTTTTGTTTTAGGTGTTTCTTTGTCAGCTATCAACAAAAGTTTGGTCCTGATCGATCCAGAAGTATCTAAAACTCAAAAGCTTAGATGCTGGTATACTGATTTCCGCTAGAATACTTATGCTGATTTTATGTTGTTCTTGGCTTGTGCTCATGTTTTTTTGATTCAGGGTATAAAGCATGCTGCTCTTGCTAAAGTGAATGATCCTAAAGTGAAGCAATTTATAGAGAAGCAATTTATAGAGATGTTTTTGAAGTAGAATTCAGTTTTGAAGGAATGGCTGACACTGAAATTGTGTCTTTGTCGGTGTTTGTGTTCGAAAGCGATACCGAAATTATGATCACTTTTGGTGCCACTACAAATATGGTGAGTTGTAAATTGGTTGTAGGTTTTAGAAGTTAGTTATGGTGAGTTGTAAATTCTGTTAGAGGTTGTTATTGAAGTTGTTAGAAGTTAGTAGTAGTATTAACTGTCAGGCTAATTGAGTAAGACTGTTAAACGGCAGCCAAGATAGTTTTTGTTGTTGTTGTTGTTGTTGTATTGACACACTCCAGCATGTTATCGACTAATTTTGTTATATTGTAAAAACTAACCGACATGCATGTTATGATAATTTTGGAGCAGTAATGGTGGTGAAGATAAGCAAATGGGATGATAATGTTATGAAACTATTAAACAAATTTCTGCAATTTATCAATTACAGCACAAGTGTAATGAAGAGAATGAAGATTTATCTTCAGTTTTTTTTACTAATGTTTCTTTTTGGTCTTGGAGCAAGACATTGATAAACAGGGAGAGGGATTTGAATATCATTTTCAAATTGATGGGAACCCAAGGCAAAATGGTGTAGTTATTGATAATTGTATTTATTAACCTCATTATGATCAACATACTGGTTTGGTTTGTTTATCTGGTAACCCTGTCTGATACTTTAATTTATTTTTGTATTAACAGAAGATGGATCTGTTTGGTGCTGGCGTTATAACATCTGTATCCTTAATACACATGTAGTCCCTTGATTGAGTTCAATTGCAGATTGTTTGCAATTCTATAAATTTGTTGATCTTATTATTTTCACCTAGATGACCTTAATAGTTGGTTTCCTCTTATTTCTATTTATGCTGCTGCAATTACTATTTGTATTTTGGTATATTTACTGCTTTTACCTCCTCGTGACGTATGAAGCTTATGTTCTACATATGATTTGAAATCAAATATGCAGAGGTCAGCCAAATGTCCAGTCGCTTATCATCAGAATCTCGCATATATGCTGACAAGGCCAAAGATTTAAATGACACATTATATCTTGACACATGTTAATTTGAACATTGGCGCATGTTAATTTTAGATAGAAGCATGCAATTATGGTTTACGCATTTTTTGTTAACTATTCAACAGTTAACAGGTTGGAAACATGATATTTTCTTTACCTTTTGGTGATATCTCTATTAGCTAGAATATCAGAGTCTATACTATACGGATGTTAAACATGATGCATTCTGTCTGCTATTTCAAAATATTCTTCATTTGCATTCCCTTTGAAGTATACTTTATATGGTGCCAGTTTCAGTTTGTGTGCCCAGCAGTGAATCTTTAGCAATGGTTCGGTTAGAACTATAACCTGATGGGCTATCAATGAAAAACATTCATTGGATAATTTAGTCTTTTAATTTGTAAAAATTCTTGAACATTACTCGGACCGCCAATGCTTGTAGATAATGTGTAGGTTAATATAATAGGTTTCCTTAAGTTTACAATAATATGTAAGCCAAAGATATGTATGCAAATCAAGGGTATGTTAATGTATAGAGAGTGGAGCAGAAAAAAACTTTGAAAATAAATCTAACAAAACTCAAAGTTTTCAATGTATCCTTCTCTAACACAAAAAAGTAAGATTATGTTGTTAATTCAATTCAGAAAACTCTAAGTTGATTGAGATTTTCATGACAAAAATATTTTTAAAATTTAATTAATTAATATATACGGTCATTTTTCTACAAATATTAATATTATGATTTAATATAAGAATTTTATGATTTAATGATATTAATATTTTAATGATTTAATATATTATTTTTATTTTTATTTGTCAATCTCAGATTTTTATTTTTATTGATATTAATATTTTTGATGGTGATCAATAATAGAAAACAAATTTTGACTGCATCATAACTTATATTTTTTTAAAGTACAAATTAAAATAATAATATTTATTCAATATAAATATTTGAAATTCCAAGCAAAATTTTAAAATTCTAAGTTTGTTTGAAAGATTCATGGGATTAGCATTTTACAAAATTAATAATTTTTTATTTAATTAATTGTAAATATTTTTTAAATTTAATCATCATATTTTATTAATTATTTTTTAATTAAATTTAATTTTTCAAAACATGTGTCTAATTTTTCATGGGTACCTGACATTTTTCTATATATTCAATTATTATTTTTTTCACGGGTACCAGATATTTTTCTATACATTCAATTACTTTTTTTTCACGGGTACCAGACATTTTTGTACACATTCAATTTTATTTACGGGTACCAGACATTTTTCTATACATTCAATTATTATTTTTTTCACGGGTACCAGACATTTTTCTATACATTCAATTATTCTTTTTTTCACGGGTACCAGACATTTTTTTACACATTCAATTATTTTTTTTACGGGTACCAGACATTTTTCTATACATTCAATTATTAATTTTTTTACGGGTACCAGACATTTTTCTATACATTCAATTACTATTTTTTTCACGGGTAACAGACATTTTTCTATACATTCAATTATTATTTTTCACGGGTGCCAAACATTTTTCTATATATTCAATTATTATTTTTTCACGGTTACCAGACATTTTTCTATACATTTAATTATTATTTTTCACGGATACCATACTTTTTTCTATTAAAAAATATACATCTGAAAAAAATGTGCGTCCTGTATCAGAACCCGTGCGAACGCATAGGTATCACGGGTACCAGACATTTTTCTATACATTTAATTATTATTTTTTCACGGGTACCAGACATTTTTCTATACATTTAATTATTATTTTTTCACGGGTACCAGATATTTTTCTTACATTTACTTGTTATTTTTTCATTGTTGCCAGACATTTTTCTATACATTTAATTATTATTTTTTCACGGGTACCAGACATTTTTCTATACATTTAATTATTTTTTTTCACGGGTACCAGACTTTTTTCTATATATTTAATTATTATTTTTTCAAGAGTACCTTACATTTTTCTATACATTTAATTATTATTTTTTTACGGGTACCAGACATTTCTCTATACATTTAATTATTTTTTTCACGGGTACCAAATATTTTTCTATACATTTAATTATTATGCTTTCACAAATACCAGACATTTTTCTATTAAAAAAATATACATCTGAAACAAATGCGCGTCGCATACCAGAACCCGTGCGAACGCACGGATTTGTTACTAGTGTTAGACTATAATCACGTTGGCATGGATGATTTTAATGAAAGAAAAACGCGTGCCTGGATGACCGAGTCTTATTTCAGAACGTATATTTTCGGAAACAAAAATAAACAAAAATAAAAAACAGCCGGCCATCATGAAAGAAAAACGTGTGCATTTAAATATACATTCTATTTTGATTCTTGTTATAATAAAATACTATATTTTTGGCATTGAATATATTCATTGTCCAGATGCATCCACTATTTTTTTTTAGCTATTAAGTGAAAACGACAATTATAAGTTTATAACATTAAATATTTTTGTTTATAAATCTTTTTATGGAAATAACAAATAAAATGTTGATTTTAATAAAAATTTACTTTAAATATTTATTTTTTTATAATTTTTTAAAATTTTAAAAATCACTTAAATTTTAATTTATTTCAAATAAATTTATAATATTATTTTAAGAATATCTTAAAAAAAATGTAATTTTAACTATTTTTTAATTTTTGCTAAGGTATATTTCATTATTAGATGTCAAATTAATATTTTAATTTATAAAAAAATAGTATAAAATAATTTTTACTATATATTTCAAAAAATTATTATTATTTTTGGAAATATAAAAATAATATTTTTTTAAAACTAAAATATATGAACCCTATATTTTTTTCATAATAAATGTAATTCAATTATCAAGGGGTAATTGATGTGATTTATTTGTTTTTTTAACTATAAGTATTTATAAGTATTGCTTCTAACTTTCATCAATTTTGCGTTATAAATTTATCCACTGATTATCTTAAAGATTACCTCAATGAAATGACAATTGCGATAAACTCATAAGCGTTGAAATGACAATTGCAATGAACCCATAAGAGTTTAGCTATTATATTCCCTACCTCCCTCTTTTCTTGGTCACCTCTGGTTAAAAACACAAAATACCCTCACTTCGGAAATGCATTTCCGAAACGTTTTTTTTTTTTAAAATTTGTCTTATTTCGGAAATGCACTTCCGAAAACACGAAAAAAATGTGTTTTCGGAGATGCATTTCCGAAAACATCTTTTTTTTGGGTTTTCGGAGATGCATTTCCGAAAACACTTTTTTTGGAAGGGGGTGTCTTCGGAGATGCATTTCCGAAAACACTTTTTTGGGAGGGGTGTCTTCGGAGATGCATATCCGAAATATTCCAAGACCAATTTGGTCTTGGAATGTTTCGGATATACACTTCCGAAAGAATTCAATAATTATTAAAAAATTAAAATCAAGGTGAATCAATACAATTAATAGGTATAAAATGAAGGTGAATCAATAAAATGAAGGTGAATCAATAAAATCAAGGTGAATCAAAATTTCCTAAACAATTTTAAAGTTCAAAATTATTTTTAACTTATATAAATCAAAAACATTTTAATTCCATAAGTAAATTTTGAATTATTTAGAATTAAATATAAAATTTATTCATTAAATAAAATTAAGACAAAATCTTTTTTTAATTTTTTTAAACTAAATAAAAAATTATAACTCATTTTTAATTATGAATCAGAATAGAAATATATAAATATATAATAATAATTTTTAATTTTGTAAGTGAAATATATAAATATATAATATATAAATATATAATAATTAATATATAAATATATAATAATTATTATAAATTAAAACACTCATTTTTATAATTATTATATAAATATATAAATATATTTATAATTAATATATAATAATTATTATATAATATATAAATATATAATAATTTTTATAAATATATAATAATTATTATAATTATTATATCAATATATAAATTAAAACACTCATTTTTTAAATTTTTTTTGTAAATATATAATAATTATTATAAATATATAAATAAAAAATTATAACTCATTTTGTAAGTGAAATTATTTTAGTCTTTTTAATTAAAATTATTTTAAATTTTAAAATATGAATCAGAATAGAAATATATAATAATTATTATTCATAACTCATAAATTATATCAAAATATATAATTATTATTATTCATTACTCATAAATTATATCAAATTTATGATATATGAATTAATTAATATCTTAAAATTAATTTTTGGCATTTTTAATTTTTTTTTTGTTTTTTCGGAGATGCATCTCCGAATTAATCAAAATTTTTTTCGGAAATGCACTTCCGAAGTCTGGAAAAATTTAGAAAAAAAATATTTCAGAAATGCATTTCCGAAGCAGGGGTAAAGTGGGGTTTTCGCTGGGGGTGACCCCCATAGAGAGGTGTGTAAAGAAAAAACCTTATATTAACAAGAGCTTTGCTATTCATACACTTCTTTTTGCTTACATCGTATCCACTAGGGGTGATCGCGGTGCGGTTTGGGCGGTTTTGACAAAAAAAATCATTCGAACCGCAAGAGAAAAAATCGTGCGGTTTGGTTTGATTCGGTTGGCTTTTAAAAAAAATCTGAACCAAACCAAACCAAACTAATGCGGTTTGGTTCGGTTTTTTACAAATATTTTATTGAACCATACATATACATATAGATGACAACATAACTTTGTATTTAGACATTCATACACTATCAAATAACAACAAAACTCATCATATTTTGACAACAACTTTCTATTTAATATGTAAAAATTAAATTAGATAAAAGTGAAATTAATAAACATAAAATAATAGTATAAAACAATATAAAAATTATTAGAATGAAACACAAAAATAGAAGAGATGAGAGATTAGTGAAGGTGAAAAAGAAAAAACAAAGGAATTGAGAGATTATAGAAGAAGATATACGATAAAAACGAAACTAAAATAGGGAACATTTGCATAAAAATGAGAAGGTGAAAAAGAAAGAATATAAGTAGAGATTATAGAAAAAAAGGGAAGATGTATGTGGCAAAGAAGACGCGATAATGCTATTAGAGATTTGAGAAGATCAGGACTAAAATCATATGTGTAAGGATGAGAAAATTGTTCGTAATCATAAGGCTAAGGTGTAATAGATTTAAGTTTGGGTTGGATGTGAGTTAAGTAAAAATTAGGTTGTAACATAATGCGGTTTGATTCGGTTTACAAAATACAAACCGCTAACCGAACTGAACCGTGCGGTTTTGTTAAAAGATGACTCAAACTAATCCGAACCAAATGTGGTTTTTTGCGGTTTCGATTTGGTTTGGTTTGATTTGTAGTTTTCTATTTGGTTGGTTTGGTTTTGATCACCCTTAGTATCCACACCGGAGCATAACAATAAAGCAAAGTGTTGGTGGCACGGAAACCATAGCTAAATAAATTAATAAAAAAATAAAATTAATATATGTTGTGTATATAATATGGTGTATATGTTATAATTAGTGTAAGCCTAGCTTTTCTGTATTAACAAAGATTATATCCCAGCTATGATCATTATATCAATTTGCCTACTTATTTTACACATTTTGCCTTACTTTTGTATTATTGTGCATTTGTAGGCACATCATTCTCACTTAGAGAAGAGATATACAAGAAGCAAGTGAGGAAATTGAAGCACAATACTAGCACATCACAATCAGTGATGAATAAATCAATTGCTCGGGTAATTCATCATGTAAGTTCGCAGGGGAACATCAGCAGCCACCATGGATCTTGATTAAAGATAAACAAAACATCAAATTTCAAGCATCGTGGCGATAGCCATAAGGCAAACTCCACCACTATCGTTATAAGACGGGCCTAAACTCATATGGATCGCAAAGGATGACAATTTCTTTATCCACCCTCTGGGTGAAAACCTCTGTTTAAAATTCCATAATATTCTTGACTTCGGACATGTATCTCCGAAGTCATTTTTTTTATTTTGTTAGAATTCGGAGATGCATTTTCGAAAACACCCATTTTTGGGTGTTTTTCTGAAGTGCATCTCCGAAAGCACTTATTTTTTAATTTAAACGTTGGATTTAAAGTTTTAAACTATCAGGTATTTTTTCGAAGATGCATCTCCGAAAACACCCTTCATATACTTTTTCCCTCCTTCACAATTTCATTCATTTTCCTCCAAACAATAACTCAAACCCTCTCCAAAACCTCCATCATTTTCAATTCATCTTTCGTCTCCAAATCGAGTTTCAAGTGGTTGATCATACTAAAGAGGGCATTGAAAGCTACAATTTGAGGTAAATAATCTTCATTTCATCTCTTATTCCACTACATTGTTTCTAATTTGTTGATGAAGAAAACTGCGTCAGTTCGGAAATGCACTTCCGAAATAGACCACCTAATAAATTTCGGAAGTGCACTTCCGAAATAAGCTCTGATGCAGAATTTTAAAAAACTGTTTTAACAGCATTGATGTATTTTGCATATGTTAGATATGGTGCATCCGGACAACATTGTCACCAATGAGTTAGTAGTCCCGGATGAGGTCAACGTAGATGCTAAGCCTAACGAACCGGTTATCGATGTTAAAACCATTACCGTTGCCGTGGGTGTTCGACCATAATTTACAAATGATATAATTTTCGCTTGCCATGAACATGTGCTAGATTGGGTCCGAAATGAAGCTAGTAAACTTAGATTTGGCATTATGATATTAAGGTCCGACAATGAAAGTAGTAGAAGGAAAGCCTTTGTTGTCTCGAATTGCGAGAGGGTGGGAAGTATGTACGAACAAACCAGGTGTTAAAACACGATGACACGGGATTGAGAAAGTGTGTGTGTCCGTTTAAGTTGCGTGTAACTTGTAGGATTGATGGATTGTGGCGTTTTAACGTCATATGTGGACAGTGGCGGAGCTAGAAATTTTAGGGAGTCTGGGCAAAAAATTTATATCCTTTTTCTATTAATTTTACGCCTTGTTTCTACTAATTTTGCCTTTGATTTTGTCTTAAAAAATTTCCCTTGATTTTGTCCAAAAATTTTACACTCTGTTTTTATAATTTTGCCCTTAATTTTGTCTAACATTACTAATTTTGCCCCTGATGTTATATAAAAATCGACTATTAGTGTGGGGAGTATACAACGAAAGAAGTTGTTGAACCTGGACGCGTGCCCGGGCTCGTTGGGCTATAGCTCCGCCTATGATGTGGAGTTCATAATCATGCATTGGAAACTAATTTACACGGGCATCCAAGTGCGTGTCGGTTGTCTCGCGAAGAGAAGGATATTATTTTTGAATTATCGACAATCAAAGTTACGCCGAGAAACATACTTGCGGATTTGAAGCGAAAAAACCAGATAGTGTTTCAAATATCAAGGAAGTATACAATAAACAGTACAATCTTAAAGTCATGAAAAAGGGGCCGAGGTCAGAAATGCAACACCTTTTGAAACTTTTGGGTGATAACCAATACGTTTCAAGCTTCAGAACTTGTGAGGACAAAGTTACGGTGCGTGACATATTTTGGACTCATCCCGAAAGTATCAAGTTGTTCAACACATTTCCAACCGTTCTTATAATTGATTCGACGTACAAGACCAATAAATATAGGCTTCCGCTTCTAAAAATTGTTAGTGTGACATCCACGGACAAGACATATTCGATTGGATTTGCTTTTTTGGAAAGTGAGAAAGAAGATAACTTTACATGGGCTTTGGGAATATGTAAGACTTTGTTGGTTGATCAAAAGAATATGCCTAGTGTCATCGTTACCGACCGAGATAATGCTCTTATGAATGTGGTCGGTACCGTCTTCCCGACATCAACCGCATTGCTTTGTCGGTATCACATAACATGCAATGTGAGAACTAAGCTCAAACTCGTGGTTGGCACGAAAGAAAGAAAGGATGACAACGGAAACATCATCAAAGTCAGTGTTGTGGTGGACAAGATAATGGCCGCATGGAGGGAGATTTTAGATTCACATTCCGAAGAATTGTATACCGAGAAAGTGGTACAATTTCGGACATTGTGTGTTGGATTTAACACTTTTTGTCATTACGTCGAAAGTACTATCCTTGAAAAAGTAAAAGAAAAAGTTGTTTGTGCTTGGAAGGACCGAGTTAGATATCTTGGTTGCACTACAACTAACCGAATTGAATCCGCACATGCGGCGTTGAAGAAATGGTTGGGTGATAGCAAGGGGGATTTGTGTATGGGATGGGACACCGTGAACCAAATGCTCCAAAATCAACATAATGACATTCAAACAACGTTTGGTCGGAGCAAGACGATTGCAGAACACCAGTTTAAGGGAAAAAATCTATACTCGCAATTGATTTACAACATTGATGTAATGACCGGATGTGTGTCATTTTTTGTATGTATTATCGTTTAGAATGTAAAATCAAATTGATTCAATACATATATAATATACCTATATTTAATGTTGTCAATGTTTGTCATTCTCATTTACTTGTTGTCATTTGGTTCAATTTGTGGAATTTGATAAAACAGACTGCACACAACAAAATGCATTTTTTCTGTTCTGTTTCTGCTTAATTCGGAAATGCACTTTCGAAAATTTGATGTTTCAGGGCTTATTTCGGAAATGCATTTCCGAAATATCCACTGATTGCAAGATAAGGTTTGTTGGGTCATTATTACTCCAAGAAGTCTATAAATAATGCACCTATACATTTTCATCAACTTCAAGCCACAAACAACAATGACACAAACCTACCCCCACCTTGCTTTTGTATACTTTAGCAGTGGTTACCCGATGCCATTCCAATTTAGGTTCTCGCGCGACACGCCATTCGCGGAATTGATATCGTCGCTTAACTCTCTCTTGCAATACCTAGAAAATCGGAAGGTTGTCAAGCTTGAGTACCGCACGCCTTCGCTTGATGACGAGGGAGACGTCCAGTTCACCCTAATTGAAGTCAAGAACGACGAAGATTTAGCGGTTTTGTGGACAACTTTTGACCGATTTTCTTCGAAGGGTCCGATTGAGTTGGATGCGAAACTTCAAAGATCGGGAGCCGACTTTATCAAAATGTTGACCCATCCTCAACTACCCGTGCTTAACAATATGTAAGTTTAATTTCATGTTGATCTATCTTTGTAATTTCGATTATTTATGATAAATCGAAGTTTTGTTCCTTTGTTCCTTTGTTTTTTGCATCAGACAATATTTCGGAAGTGCATCTCCGAAATCACTTTTTTTCTGGAAAAAAAGAGGTGATTTCAGAGATGTATTTCTGAAAAACACATTTTTTCCTGAAAAAAAAAGTGATTTCGGAGATGCATTTCCGAAAACACATTTTTTTTTCTAAAATATAAAGTGTTTTCGGAAGTGCACTTCCGAAATCAATTTTTTTTCAAAAAAAAAAAGGTGCATTCGGAGATGCACTTTCAAAATATATGATCGTTTTAGAAATTTCGTGGAGGTTTCTTAGAAAGTTGGGAGGTGGATAAAGAAATTGTCCTAGAAAATATGTTGGTTTCCTTTGTGGTATTTAAATAGAAAATATTAGAGAATTTGTGTCAACAAAATTTACAATATAGTGAATAAAATTATCGAATCCGAATTATAAAATATTTGCAATGATTTCAATTCCAAGTATGGAAAAATGGTTTTTAAATTGTTTTAAGCAGATTTCTGCATATAAAAAGAAAAAGGTTTAATTGCAATTTTGGTCCTTCTATTTTGAATTTTTTTTTTAGAATTTTGACCCCTTCATTTTAAAAATCATGTTTTTGGTCCCTTTTTTGAATTTTATGTTGAATTTTAGTCCCTCCACTAATTTAAAAATGATTTTTGATGATATGGCGGTTGTTTTGATGATGTGTCATGTCAAATTATAAGTAATTTTTTTCAACTCATTATTTATTAAATTTTTAATGTTTTTAATAAAAATACAAACTTAAAAATAATTCATTAAACGTGTTTCTTCTTTCTCATCTCATATTTTTCGAGAAAATGTGCTCTTCCCCAAATGTGAGATCCCTAATCTTTCATCAACATACTCATGGGATGAAACTCAATCTATATCTTTGCTGTGCATACCAGAAACAACGTCGTATCATAATGAAGCAACCCAACATCTGGTTTACTAAGAAAAGCTTGAAAAACCATATTTCCATTAACAAAGAAACTCCAAAACCTTGAAATTGGTTATCTAAGTAAAGCTTCCAAAACCATAAAAGCAATCAAATTTTATATTGTATCTATTTTTTTCTTCATCTGGGTATGGGTATGGTTATTTGTAATGTTATATGAAATGGGTATTGTTCAAAATTGTTGCTTTTTTCATCTGTGTGTTTTGGTTTAGCTAGGATGTAGAATGCAAAAATGGATTGGTTTTGAAAAGAAAACAAATACCCATAAAGCATCAACATTTAACTTAAAAAATTATGGGAATGGAAAAGAAAAGGAGTTAGGTGGAGATAATGGTTTTTCGAAAGTGAAAGATTCGTCTGTTAGTTTCGGTGGTGGCACTGCTTCGGTGAATTAGAAATCTGAAGTGAAAGAAGATATTTCCTATGCCAACATTTTGCATTCGACGAATAAGTTTGTGTATTCACTTGTTTTATATGAGTTTGTCTTGGAGAGTGATTTATGAAAAAATAAAGGGATTGAAGATTTGATTTGATATTGTGAAAATTTGTGGAAAAGAAAAAATCTGAAAAAATAAAGGATTGAAGATACGAAGAATTGACTTATGAAGATGAAGATATGATGATTTTTTTTTATTTATGAAGATTTAATTTTTTATATATTATTTAAATAATAAATAATTATGAATGATGTGGAATTTTTTTTGCCACTTAACTTACGCCAAATCATCAATTCATCTGCCATGTCATTCAAAATGACACTTAAATAGGATGGGGGACTAAAATTCAAAACAAAATTTAAAAAAGGGACCAAAATCTTGGATTTTGAAATAGAGGGACCAAAATTATAAAAAAAAAAAAAGGTAAAATAAAGGGACCAAAATTACAATTAAGCAAAAGAAAAAAAAATAATGGAATAGTAAAAATAACAATGATAGAAAGTGTTATGAGTTAGGTGTTACAACTATTAATGTAATTTCATGCATATCATAGGACCAACTATGCTTATTTTAACTTCTGATACATATCATCACCTATTGCTTATCAATATTATTTATTTCTAAAATAACATTGTGATATTCATAATGACCATTTGATAGTATAATACCAAAGCATTATGATTCAACAGTATATATGAATATCACGTTTAAATATATGTTTAGACTATAGCTCATGTTAAATAATTCTATAAGTATGAATCTAACATCATATCTCAACATTAACTTGATCCACATATTATATTATAAAATGATCATGTTCTTCAAGGCATAACCACGAGTTACCATTGGTATAGACCTATGAAATCTTCTTGGCATCTCATAGATCTACAAGCATAATACAAATATAACAAACATTAAGAAGAAGATGAAAGATCATATGATAAATTAATCTTGATATAGTGCCATGATCACATCAAATAATAATGTACAAATATAATATGATATGTGGGTGTGAAGATGAACTTATCTTTCGGATATCCTTGTATCAGCTCCTTCAACTGGACCTTTGTTATTATAACAATTTCATCTCTCTCTTACTAAGATTTTTTTTAATGAATCTTGCTTAGCAATGAAATTTTCCCCACTTTTGATCAATTTAGTTTTGTCTCACTTTCGTTGGTCAAGCTGAAATTTTCCCAACAAACCCCAGCCATGCCTTTTGTTTTTCATTCCTTGATCGAGGAAAAATTTTCCCAACGAATTTGACCTAGCTTTGGCTTATAGGTTT
Organism: Vicia villosa; assembly: GCF_029867415.1. Taxonomy (NCBI): domain Eukaryota; kingdom Viridiplantae; phylum Streptophyta; class Magnoliopsida; order Fabales; family Fabaceae; genus Vicia; species Vicia villosa. The sequence goes on from NW_026705228.1 coordinate 825,088, forward strand.
TCAGTAAGATGATCTTGTCTAGTTTGGTAGTTGATCCTTTTTACTTTGTGTTTCCATTTATTAACCTAAATTGATTTAAAAGATATAAAATAGGATCTTAACTATCCGAACAATTCTTATTTTAGCATAAATCCAGGATTTGTTGAGTTACTTTAGGCTAAATAAGCTAATAAGTGTGTGGTTTTGATAGTAATAAACAAATAAACTTCACATTTATTAACTCTCTCCAACTCAGTATTTTGTTTGTCCTCAAACAAAAGTAAAACAAACATTCAAACATAGTTTCATACTTTAATTAGTACGTGCATATACAATTCAAGGTTTTGATTTTACGTGTTTTTTCAATAACCTACATGGCTTTGTCAACATCTACATCCAAAAAATCATAACAGTTTTCAGAATAAAGAATGTCTATGAATAAATTTCTACTATTAAAAAAGGATAAAACCAAAGATTCCCTCATTTAACAGTCAATCATTCTTTTCTACCTCGCACTGTCTCTCTCAGAGGGATGAATGTTTCTCTCTTACCATAACACATATATTTAATTTCGAAAAATTGATTATCATTTATATCGATGCAAACATCTTATCAAATCATAGATCATTGAGGTCTTTCTTGCGTTCTAAGACCATGTGCAATGGTGTGTTTATTTAAACTCAACATGGCAAAATCATGTGCAATGGGGTGTTTAAAGTAGTGTTGAGTGTGTGTTGGAGGAGAGAGATGTTGAGAAAACTCAACACCATGTAGACTGGCGCAGGGGCTGACTTGGCTGTTTGTGATTGGCTGGCCAGATTTTTATCCATTTAATACTTTGGACTCAATTATTTCGTTGCAAATTAAATTTTTTTTTTTTATCAAAATTCATGATTTTTTTTCTCTATAAATAGAGACTTGGTTCATTTGATTTGGACACAGAAAAAAAAAACAAGTTTTTCACTATCTTAATTTTATTATTATCTTTCTATTAGTGTTTATTTTGAAGTTAAGTGTCTTTTTTTAGTGAAATGGATCCCAATAATCATTTTAACACTCAAAATTCTGCTAATTTTCCATTTAACCAAAATCCCAACAATTTTCAAAATCCCAACAATTATCAAAATCCCAACTATTATCAAAATCCAAATCAATTTTCCAACCAACATCCTCAAAACATACCTAATTAATTGTGTGTTGTATTTTAAATTAATTTAAAATGATTTGTATCGTATCCAATTATTTAAATAAATTTTGTTTTTATTACAAAAAATTAAAAAATAAATTATTAAGTATTTATTATTTTAATTTAATTTTAATCGATAATTGTAATTTTATGTAATCATAAAAATAAAAATAAAATTTAAATAAGAATATGAAAATAAAAAGTGGTGGGGTAAGGTGTTGAGTGAAAAATCATTGGAGAGGGTAAAAGTTGAATGGGTGTTGAGTTATTAGGTGGAAGAAAGAGAAAATGATGTGGAGTGTTGGGAGTTGAAAAAGTGGGTGTTGAGTGTTGAAATCATTGTAGATGGTCTAATGTGGCTGAGCTTATAATGGAGTAACTCATTATTTTTCTTGAATTCAAAAAGCCTTTAAATGCAATTATTATTTTCTTGAATTCAAAAAGCCTTTTAAGTGCAATCATTATTTTCTTGGATTCAAAGAGTCTTTAAGCGCAATTATAAAACTCTGATTTTGGAAAACCTTTTAAAATAATTTTTTAATTGAGGAAGGTCTATCCCACTTCTAAACCATTCTATTCTTATATTCAGTCCAACAAATATCACAATTCATCCCTTCAATAAAAATTTATTTTCTCTTTTTAGTAATCATATCCTTCATCGTTGAAAGATTGAAATTTGCTCAAAGAATCGTTTGATCATCCTACCTCTTGAGATGATTAGTCTTCAACTCTTGTTGTCCAAATTGACTTCAAATCCAATGATATAAAAAGTTTTTAAAACTAAAAAATAAATCAATTTTTAAGATTATTTTAAGAAGAGTTGTAAAAGAAAAAGAAAATAAAAAAGAAGACAAACTAAAGAGTTCAGATATCACAAAATAACACACCAGATTTTACCCTATGTCGGGGCAAAACCACGATACCTTGAGATTTCAACCACCATAGAGTGCTTACCACACAATCAACTATAACCTTCTTGCACCAAGTTTTTATCTCAGGTTCAACTTATAAACTTCTTATTTATAAAAAATCAAGAGAATAACCCTCTTTTATTTTTTACAATTTCGAAGCACACAATTACACCAACGGATTACATAAGTTCTAATATTTCTAATATTAAGGAATTACTCTCTCAACACTAAAACTATATTAAGGGTGTTAGAAGTTTTAGGAGTAATGTGAGACTAGAAGAGAAGGTGTTTTCTAAAAAAATTAGTCTATTAATTTCACAATAAACACAAGACCTTATTAATTTCACAATAAACACAAGACCTTCTTTTATAGTTAAAGAATTAAATCAATTTAGAAGTCTTTGAGGCCCAAATCTGATCCATAATCTTTTATAGTTAAAGAATTAAATCAATTTAGAAGTCTTTGAGGCCCAAATCCGATCTATAATCGATTATGACCTAACAAATAAGGAAAAAAATTCTAGATCAGAAACATAACGAATTATTCAATCTTTATAATTGATTACTAAGCGAGTTTCGTCTCATAAACAATTACCCAAGTGTCATAATCAATTGTAGACCGCGATTAGCTTCATAATCAATTATACAAACTTCTTAATCGGTTATATTTGATTTTTTAAAACGCTTGACAATTCCCAAAGTGGTTTTTAAAATAAGTTTGAAAATAAATGAAGTTTTAATATAGATTTTGTGCATGTGTTATATTGTTTTAGTACTTTGAGAGTTGTACATTTAATTTAAATACGAGATCTTAAAAAGATAAGAGAACTTGAGCATAGGATAAGATGACAAGCTTTTAGCAGTTCAATCTGGTTCTTGATGTTTGTTCTTCTGCATTTTTAATCTTTCAAGTCAATCATCAAAACATGATAACGTTTATGATAACTTATTTTTATCTTCATTGTCATCATCAAAACTTGTTAAACATTTAAGTGCATAGAAACCCTCTTGATCATTGAAACATGTGTGCAAGTTGGTGCCAACATTGTTGTTACCATTTAAGTGCGTAGAAACCCTCTTGATCATTGAAACATGTGTGCAAGTTGGTGCCAACATTGTTGTCGTTACCACAAAAAATATGATGTTACCGTTGCAACCACCATCATCAAAGTGGCCTGACCTATGTCGTTTCCGACATATCTGTTTGCACCACCACCATCACCAGTGTCATATTTAGTGCCTCCGTGTGCACCAAGTCCAGCACCACCATCACCAGTTTTTAGTGAGAATGTAGTTAATATTCATTCTTGAATGTGTATCAGTTGGATGTGTGTTAAAATAAAGGACAAATCATGAATATGATGAACATGTCAACAACAAATTTCTATACTCTCTTTTTTTTATAAACAGTTAGGATGGTTAATCTTTAAAAGAAATAGTAAACCCCAAACACTCCCATGATGCTGAGGAGCCAACCAAAATTTGAAAACCATCATTATTCACACACAAAACTGTATCTACCTTGCTCTTGCTTTGACAATAAAATGTTCTTCACCACCCAACCCATTCCCACCATTTGTTCTATCAAATTACCTATATCCCTTTCTGCACATCTCTTGCAATCCTCCACAATTACAGGCCAATCCTCAAGTGATGAGTTCGATGCGTTGTTCACAAGAGCCCTTTTAATGTAGCAAGCCTACAAATTGAAATCAAAATAGGTGTTATATAAACACTTATCTGATAAGTGCTTTTGTTATAAACTCTTAATTAAGTTGTTTATCCAAACAGGGTGTTTGCGTCTTTCTTTAACATAATATGAGATTGGCGCAAGGAACATGAGAGGATTCAAATTAGCTAGCGGTAATGGTACTGGTACGTGAATCACAATATTGATAACAGTAGATGAAAAACGATTAAGAAGAATAGTCCTATCACCTGTAACAAACCCATAATTATATGCACTGCTTCGGCTCCTTCACGAATAGAAAGAAGGATACGGTGCTAGAAGATCGCCGCAAACAAAATAAAAACAATCAGAATACAAAAACTACTTTATATGAAGTTGAGAGGAAGAATAAGTCCATCAAGATACTCTCATAAATTATATGCTCACCTGCTCGGTTCTTCTGATTCCTTTGAAGATTTCCATGCATACAAAGTAATAATCCTCATCGGTTATGCTTTGTATTGTCTTCATTGACAAATTGGGTATTATTTGGTCTTTGGGATTTATGCACCCTATTCTAATTGGCCACAAGCTTTTACCTGAATCAAATCTCATTAGTCAACTATACACTCACCGTGAAAGGTACTATTAAACATGAATATAAGAGTCAGTAGCACATCACCTTTAACTCCAAAAAAGTCAATAACTTCTTTCTCGCTAACCTCCGCCGGTGAAGGCACATATCCGTTCTCAATCCAAGTGCTCAGAATGATTTCAAGCCTATCCTAAAACAATAATACACCAACAAGACAGTAAAACACATACTCTCGATAAGTCTTACGACATCAAGCAAACACATGTGCGTTATATCAAAATAGACAATGAAAGGCAACGCGGAGTTTCAGTCTCTTGAGTATAAAACTAGAAAATTACTAATTTGTACACAACTTCTTAATAAAAGCCGTCAGAAAACCTACCTTAGTCAAAGTTTGCAGATGGACATGCTTTAGTCCTTGATAAATCCCGAAAAGGTCCATAGATGCAAAAAAGGGATAAACAAAGAAATGGAGACCTGTTTGTGGTCTTGCAAGCCACATGTTAACCAGGGCAGCAAGCATGAGACCAAGGATGTCAAAGCACACTGTTTGAATCTGAAAGATAATAAATATTCATTACACAATCCACAAATATAGATATTAAAAAAAAGGTAAATAAAAAAGCAAAAACACTCATGCTAACCTGTGCTTTGGCAGAAATTTCACCGAGGTTGTCTGCTTTTGCAAAACTTTGATGAACAGCTGACTGCATAGACATAATGAAAAATATCAAAATTCATAGGAAAGAAGTTTATCAATTATCAAGAATATCGTCACGTGATAAGCTCTAAACCGAGAAAGCTTTTTGAAAAAGAAAAGATGTAATAGAGAACTTAATACGGCTCTGGTTTGATCCTTACCCGAGTTGCTAAGTAGCATGCGAGACTTATTTGTTTAGCAATATTGGCAATAGTTGCAAGCAGCAGGAATAACCGAGGAAATGAAGGAGTGAGTAACTCAAGTCCAATACTTCCAACAAAAAGAACAGATGTGGCGAACCTGACCCTCTACTTACAACAAGTACACATGCGAAAACAAAGATTAATCAGATTTCATTTATGATTAGTGCATGTTAAATGAAGTTTCAGTTACCATCATGAACTTCACATCATTGAACTTCAGTTGTTCATGTGATTTTTCATTTAAGTAATGCCAATCTAGTGTTGGCACGCGCAGAAACTGCCGGGAGTCGGGAGCCAATAGCCGAGAATTGATTTATTTGAAAGAAAAACTAAAAGTACCTTTAAATTAGTATCAAAAGCAGAAGCTAGGCTAGCAGTATATATGCATCTGCTTAGTCGTCCAAGACCGTCTTTTAAGACCCAATTAAGAGCAGCAGCTGATGGAAGAGAACTGGAGTACCCAACTCCTATGGCTGTAAACATTGCCTGAGATTAATTGATTGTAACATAGTAAGTTCTTGTCCAAGATAAACAAATACAACAAGACCTAAATGAGCTTTAATGTAGCTTAAGCTTAATGGTGAATACAAGTGCAACACAAGCATGATGCATACATCAATGATTGGTGTCGTGCGTCCAGGGTCCGTAGTACTTCATAGTTATCAGCAATAGACTGATAAACAAAATTTGAATTTTCCGACACACAAAAATTTGATCAACAATTTCTATAAATCAAACCAATCCACCACACAACATGAAACAAAACAAATCATATGAACAAACAAAAAAAAAAATCAACAGCCTACAAATCACCTGAGTAGCAAGAACTTGAAGTGCAGAGCTAAAAACACGATGAATCAGCTTCCACTTCACATACTCCATATAATTCTCACTAACATCTCTCGGAATAAAAAAGTCCCTAACAACAGAACCAACCACCCTCACCAATCCATCCTCGTCATCAGAACCAGAACCACCATCAACAACAACCATCTCCAAGCAGCCACCATTCCAGAAGAACCTAGTGACTTTAGTAGAACTCCTAACCACAAAGGGTAACCGAATCGGTTGCAAACCCTTCTCAACTCCTCCTCCATCAGAAGAGACACAGTCAAGGGAAGTTCTGAGAGATGAAAAAACTTTAACTCTTTTAAAAATCAGATTTTTAAAACTGGGTATTGATTGTTTTGTTGTGGGGTGGGTTCTGAGAAGGTTCCATGATATGGGGCGGGGGAGATTGGTGGGTTTTTGAAGAGATAATGGCATGAGAATTTGAAAGTGCAACTATAGAACGTTTCAAGTGGAAGAGAAGAACAAAGAAGAAGAATAGATAGAAATTAAGCAGAGGAATCCGATTCTACTTTTTTTTCCACGGTGAAGAATAAGTTAACGAAGACCATTGATTTTTGTAAATTAATATAATAATAAATGGTTAAGATGAAAAATTGATGGTATGAACAAAAAGGTAGAAATTGAATTTTAGGGTTTCTTTGGTTAACAAGAAGAGGCGAATTGAAAGGAAAATGGCCGGGAAGATGGCGGAGAGCGGTGGTGATTTGGGGGGTAATGCGGTTGAGAGTTTTGAGAATTATCTGTTTGGCGGCACAGCGGAATTGAAGGTTATGAAGTAGTAACACGGCTTTCAAATTGTAAGACATGTAAGTCTTGTTGTTGTTGTTTTATGTTTGTGGACCAAAATAGAAGTCAAGTTGTCAAAAACACAAGTCTTCTAGTTGTACTACGATGATGATGATGTGTTTTTCCCTATCTAAAACTGTTTTTTTTTTCTTCTTTTTTTTCTTTTCTATTAAACATGTTTTATGATTGAGTTAAACTTGTTTTATTTCAAAGAATGATTTTCTTAAAGTTTTTCATTATGTAGTCTATATTTATTTACTATTTAACTTTAATTTTAGAAAAGAAACATAATTTAACTGCATTTTGACATATTCAAAGAGAAACTTTAAGTTATTCACCTTTTTTTCTTCCAATTTACGACTCTTCTTTTTCAGTGCTATTGACATTGGTAGAGCTTGCACTCGCAACTACATTGATATTGCATTGGTAGATGGGTTCGTATATTTGTATTATCAAATTGAAGTTTGTCGTATGTTAGTAAGGCTATGTTTGGGAGTTTGGAGGGGAGGGGAGGGGAAGGCTTTCAAAAACAAAATTTTAAAAAAAATATAGGAAAATATTTGACATTTTTGAAAAAATGATTTTGTTTAGAATGATAAAAGAGTCATTATCATTACTAAATTTTTAATTTTCAAAATACTATAACAACCTAAAAGATATTTGGAAAATTTATGTAAGCCCTTCAAAACCCTCCAAAACCCTCCTTCAATACAATTTTTGAGTTCCCCCATTTTATGGGGTTTTTGGTGTTATGAATAAACTCAAACCCTCCAAAACCCTCATACCCAAAATCCTTTTATCCTTTTCACCCAATTCTTCCTATTTTTCAAAGCCCTCCCCTCCCTTCCCCTCCAAACTCCCAAACATAGCCTAAGAAGGAAATAATGTTGCTTTTTGGCGTGGTCTCAAGCTGAGTACATCGAAAGATGTTGGTAGTTCGATAGAGACATCAAAAAACTGTAAGTGGTCCTTCAACTTTGTAGCTCGTGTTAGTCTACAGATTTCCCTCAACTTCTTAAATTTTTATTTGAACATTGATTTAGGGTTTCTCTTTCACTCACTCAATTTGTGTCATAATTTTTCTTATATTGAAATGGAATAGTATTGAGCCAAATGTAAGACTATGTTTGTTGATTGTCAGTTGTATACTAGACGGGATTTTGATGTTATACACTTTTTAGAATATGTCTAGTATTTTAACTAAAATTAATTTGACCCAATTTTTACCATATGTGACTCAATTATATTGTATTTAACCCAACTTTACCATATGTATTATGTATATGACATTAGTTTATTTAAGGTGATATTCTAGAGCAAGGGTTGCTTTGTAAAAGATCATAAGTTAAAGTACGAAGGTGAGGAGGTTTATGTATTTAAGGAACAATATCCTGATTTTTGGTCCTATTTTGAAGCTTGTGATCTAATCAAGGGGATGGATTTGGTGTTTGATAATGAGGATGTGAAATTGAGGTGGAAATATGATGGTGGTAGTTTGAAGGAAAATTTAAAATCCTTTAGGAATGATGGAGATGCAACTGAATTATCTAGGTTTGCTATGAAAAAATAACCGTGAAGTTGAAATATTCACTGAGCCCAAACCATCTATAGGTGAGACCAAATTTATGGATTGGGTCAGAGAGAGAAAATAAGGGAAAGAAATATAATTAGGATGTTGATACCTCTAGTGAATGAAATGATGAATCTTTCAAGGGCATACATTTTAAAGATAGCAAAGAAGAGAGAATGAATGGATTTGATGAAGGCTTTGATGAAGGTTTTGATGAAGGTTAACCTAGCAAAACATGTGCTACTAACGGTGCTGCCACAAGTGATCCATCCAACTATGGCTTTATCACACAAGAGATGAGTAAGGAACATGTCATAGAAGAACAATATATGACTCATGACTTGACAATGGGGCGGATGATGACAGCTGTGATGATAGACCTAATGTAATTAAGTTCAATAAAGAAGATGTAATTACAAAGAATTTTCTTTTCAAGGTTGGAATGGAATTTTCTTCATTTAAGTAGTTCAATAGTGTTATACTAGAGCATAATGTCTTGAATGGTATGGATGTTGGATTTGAAAAAAATTATGTAAAAAGGATTAGAGATGTTTGTAAGCACAAGAAGCAATGTAACTACACTATGTTGTGTAATAGAGTTTTAACCTCCAAAACATATATGATTAAGACATTGCTTCACAAGCACAAATGTGAAAGACGGATCTTCAATAAAAATGCCGAGGAAGATTGGGCTACAAAAGTCATTATTAGTAGGTTGAAAATTAATACCAAGATGAAGTTAAATGAGGTGGTTTCAGATTTGAGGTTGAGGTATGGAACTGATATCCTTAGTTCTAAGTCCTTTAAAGATCGACAGCTTACTATACAAATTATTGAAAGGGATTATATCAAGCAATATAGTTTGATATGGTCATATGGTGTTGAAATAAGAAGGGCTTCATTAGGAAACACTTTTATGTTAAACATTAATTATCCAACATCAGGTCTATAACCAAGGTTTGAAAAATGTTACATTGTTTCGATGAGACAAAAAAGGCTCTAACAATGGCAAATAGACTATTTATAGGATTAGATGGATGTCATCTAAAGCACAAATATGGTGGAATATTAATGATTGTTGATAGGAGATATCATAATGATTAGTATTTTCCTATTGGATTTAGAGTTGTAGAAAATGAAACCAAGGACTCTTGGAGCTGGATTATTAAGCTTCTTCTTGAAGAGATTGGTGAAACTAGATGGTATTTCATTTCTGATAAGAAAAAGGTATGTCATATTGTTACTAACTATAGTGATATATTTGTAAGAGGCCTAATAAGAGCAGGGAGATTAGAATCGCCAGTGAGAGGCGACTCCCCTATTCTACCCGTAATTAAGGACACCCTCGCCTTGAGTAGTTCTTACTCGCCCAAGCGTGGGAAACATGGAAAAATATGTGCCTTAGTCAGAGAGAAGTCAGGGTCAACATTATAATCCACGTCTCTTTAGAAAATAGGGATTCAAAGGTCCATCACTGACTAAGTGGGTAGTTATCACTTTTAAGGAAAACCTAACTCCAGGACCAAAAGCCTTTATGAATATGTCATCCCTAAACACAAGAAAGACATATTGTAATACACTTAATAAAATCCCAAAGCTACAGAGTTTCTCATCTCATCACCGTAAAACACACTACTACAAAATAGACTTTTCGTAACATAATATTACAACGGTCTTGCTGTTAACCGTGGTAATAACTCGTTTTAGGTGCTTTTTTTTGTATTTACTAAATGAATTTTACTACGGTCATAGTTAACAACCATAGTGAAATGTACCTGGAGTGAAAGGATTCGAAATCCAACTCCAACAATTTTCCATTTATCATGACAAAATGGATTTGACCTTGTATATCACCACAATTCTTTTAGTCAACCGTGGTGTAAAGTTCAATCATTTCATCACGGTTCGTCTTACCAACTGTAGTGAAAGGTGTTACATATTTATATATAAGCGAAATCATCTCTCGCTCAGTACGTAACAATTGTCTCTCTCAAAAGAAAATCCTAATATCTATTTCACTCGTCTTTCTCAAAAGAAAACCCTAACATTCATTTCACTCGCCTCACTCATATTGAAACCCTAACATCAATGTCACTCGTCTCACTCATATTGAAACCCCAAACTTATGCAGCGATTTCGTCTTCTTAAAAGTTTAGGAAATGGCTACCTTACAGGTTCCCCTTCACCTTAGTTTATGTTTCAAAATCTTTTTATGTATTATTGTTTAGGTTTCAATAGCTTGTTTCAAAATGTTTGAACTTTATGTTTGTTTTGACTAATAGGTATGGATGAAGGAATGAAAAAAATTAATGAGGATGAAACTAAAGTGAGTGTTGCAAAATTATGGATTAACACATGTTTGCTGCTCTCACTTCAGCTTCATCCTCATTTTCTTTCATTTTGGATGCCATTATGGGCCATGTATGTTCCTTACACATTTTATGAGCTGTTGTTGTTACATATAAAAGTCGTATGTTGTTTAAGGTTTGTTGTTAATGTTTGTTTAAGATGAGTTTATTATATCTTATGTAGTTTGAGTTTTTTTCCAACACCTTACCGAATATATAAATTTTTAGATTGCATTAGTAAATTATAATATGATAGATAAAGTTATATTTGAAAACAAGTTACACGTTCAACTCTAAACAAGAGTTTTTAAGCCTGTTATATGCATTTTTCTCTATAATCATTAGAACTGGGTTTAATGCTTCTATTTCTTCAACATCCCCTTCATTTACCTCTAATTTAGTTTGCGAAGTAAATAATTTGTTGCCAAACAAACTAGAGGTGAAGTAAGGGAGGTTGAAGAACTAGGAGCATTAAAAGATGTTCTAATAGTTAAAAAGTAAAATACAAATGAGGAGATGAAGAATTCTTGTTTAGTGAGCATTGGAGAAATCAGTATTCCACATAATATATAATAAACTCAATATATATCACATTGTTTGTTTAGAACAGTCGTTGTTAATTGCTTTTCCTTAAAGCATACCACAATGGTTGTTTGAAGTAACCATTGTGATAGGTAGCGTGCTACTTGACTTATAATCACGGTCGCGCGACCATGGTGGAAAGTATCATGCATACAACCATCACTTACCTCACAATTGTTATAACAAGAAATGTTCTTATCAATATTCTTAGTTTTGATGATAACATTATATATGAATTTTTTATAAGAGAATGTGGTACTCTAATTATTCACGTTTTCCATTTCAGGAAAAGTATAAAAGAGTATGCACAAAATCAACGTTCAGAAGCTCTGACCCAGAAGATCTGGATGGCTTCATCAAAACATGGACTGGCAGACATCAGAAGATGGTCCTGCAGAATTCAGAACATGATCTGGAAAGCATCTGAAGATGGCAGTCAGAAGCAAAGGTCTGAAGATCTGATGGTATCACGCTCAAAGCACTTCTAAAGTCTGAAGACAGAAGTTGCATCTGCACCAAAGCTAAAGACTCTAATATTCAAATGTTTATTCTACATATTCTGAGTTTAGAAGCAAGTACAAGATGAAAAGGCTACAACGTCAAATCTCCGACTGACAAAAGGAACGTTAAAAGCTACAAAAGGCAAAGTCAGTAAAAACAGTTGAAGCATGGCTCGAGGTAGTTGACAAAAGAGTGAAACATTAAATGCAGCAGTGTACCATTCACGCAAAGCATTAAATGCTCCCAACGGTCACTTTTCCTCAACGCCTATATATAGAAGTTCTGATTCAGAAGCAGTAACACAACTCTTGCGCAAAAGAACCAAAACGCTGTCAAACTGAAATCACACCAAAGAAAGGAAGAACTTCATCTTCAACCTCACAACTTTGTAATATCTTAGTGAGTGTTAGAACTTAAACTTAAGAGAAAAATCACTTTGTGATTATAGCTTATTAAGAAGCATTTGAATCTCTTGTAATAGTTATTTTATATTGATTGTAAAAGGATTTCCTATAGTGATCAAGTTGTGATCAGAATACTCTAGAAGACTTAGAGGGTATCTAAGTGGAGAACCATTGTAATCAGTTTGATTAGTGGATTAAATCCTCAGTTAAGGTAAATCACCTTATCAGGGATGGACTGGAGTAGTTTAGTTAACAACAAACCAAGATAAAAATAATTGTGTTATTTATTTTTATCTACTATTTTTAGAAAAAAAACCCTTATTCAGTCCCCCCTTTCTAAGTGTTTTTCACTCCTTCAATTGGCATTAGAGCGCCGGTTCTAGGTGCAACACTTAACCGTGTTAGAAAAAAGATTCAGGGAGAAAAACACAAAATGGTTGAAACAACTACTTCAACTCCTCCTGAGCAAAACAATGGTAACAATGGAAGCAGTAGCTTCAATGGTTACAATAGACCAACAGCCTTTGATGGTGAAAACTTTGAATACTGGAAAGATAGACTTGAAAGTTACTTTTTATGTCAAGATGGTGATCTATGGGATTTAGTGTTGGATGGTTACAAACATCCTGTAAATGCTCGGGGAGTCAAGATTACAAGACAAGCTATGAGTGATGACCAAAAGAAAGAATTCAAGAATCATCACAAATCAAGGACTATATTGTTAAATGCTATCTCACATGCTGAGTATGAGAAGATCACAAACAGAGATACTGCTCATGACATCTTTGAATCTCTGAAGATGACTCATGAAGGAAATGCACAAGTCAAGGAGACAAAAGCTCTTGCTCTAATCCAGAAGTATGAAGCGTTCAAAATGGAAGAAGATGAAAACATTGAAGCAATGTTCTCCAGATTCCAAACTCTAACTGCCGGATTGAGAGTTCTTGACAAGGGATACACAAAGGCTGATCATGTTAAAAAGATAATCAGAAGTCTTCCCAGAAGATGGGGACCAATGGTTACAGCATTCAAGATTACAAAGAATCTGAATGAAGTATCTCTTGAGGAGTTTATCAGTGCTTTGAGAAGTCATGAGATTGAGCTAGATGCAAATGAGCCTCAAAAGAAAGGTAAGTCTATTGCTTTAAAATCTAAAAATAAACACTGTGCTAATGCTTTTCAGGCAGAAGAAGAAGAATCTGACCAGTCAGAAGAAGAAGAAGATGAATTATCTCTCTTATCCAGAAGAGTAAACAAACTTTGGAAGAGCAAGCATAGAAGATTCAAGAACTTCAAGAGGCCTGAAAAGGGAGAATCTTCTGAACACAGAAGATCTGGAAAGAAGAAAGTAACATGCTATGAATGCAAAGAACCCGGACACTACAAGAATGAATGTCCTAAACTTCAGAGGGAAAAGCCCAAAAAGAAGTTTGAAAAGAAGAAAGGCATGATGGCTATATGGGATAACTCTGATTCATCTGATCAAGAGTCAGACTCTGAAGATGAGCAAGCCAACATAGCACTCATGGCAACAGTTGATGCTGAAGAAGAATCTACTTTTGATTCAGACTCTGATGAGGTATTTTCTGAACTCACTAGAGAAGATTTAGTTTCCAGCTTATCAGAAATTCTGGAAGTCAAGAGTCAACTTAGTATCAAATACAAAAAGCTCAAAAAGCTCTTTGAATCTGAAACTAAGAGACTTGAAATAGAAAACTCTGAACTGAAAGAAAAGGTTTTAAAATTAACTAAAGATGTTGAAACATCTTCAAGTTCAGAAAAGTCTATTCCAAGCATTAACAATATTCTGAAAGAATATGACTTGAGCTTCAGAAAGTTCTTATCTAGAGGTATAGGCAGAAGTCAGCTAGCCTCTATGATTTATGGTGTAAGTGGAAACAAGAGAATAGGTATAGGCTTTGAGGGAGAAACCCCGTATAAACTTGAACCTGTTGATAAAATGATCATTGAATACAAACATTTATATGAACAGTTCAAGTATGGTCATTCTCATGATATCAAGCACACATCACACTCTAAGAGTTTCCATATCACACACACACAAAGAAATATGTTGTTGCACATTCTGGTAAATCTTATGTGAAATCTCAGTTCAATCAGAACTTGAGAAGGACTAACCCCAAAGGACCCAAAAGAATGTGGGTACCTAAGGAAAAGATAATTCTTGTTGCAGATCTCATTCACAGCTCAAAAGACAAACATGTCATGGTACCTGGACTCTGGGTGCTCACGTCACATGGCGGGAAGAAGGTCTATGTTCCAAAGTCTGGAACTTAAATCTGCTGAGAAGTAAAGTTTGGAGGGAACCAGAAGGGAAAAATCATTGGCTCAGGAACCATATGTATTGGTAACTCTCCCTCTATAACTAATGTTCTTTTAGTAGATGGATTAGCTCATAACTTATTGTCCATAAGTCAATTAAGTGACAATGGTTATGACATAATCTTTAATCAAAAGTCTTGTAAAGCTATTAGTCGGAAGGATGGCTCAATCCTATTTACAGGCAAGAGAAAGAACAACATTTATAAAATTAATCTTTCAGATCTTAAGAACCATAAGGTTACTTGCCTTTTGTTTGTTAACGAAGAGCAGTGGGTCTGGCACAGAAGATTGGGTCATGCTAGTTTGAGAAAGATTTCTTAGATTAACAAACTTAATCTGGTCAAAGGACTCCCTAATCTGAAATATAAATCAGATGCTCTTTGTGAAGCATGTCAGAAAGGGAAGTTTTCAAAACCTGCGTTTATATCTAAAAATGTTGTCTTTTCCTCTAGGCCTTTAGAACTTCTGCACATTGATCTTTTTGGCCCAGTCAAAACAGCATCAATCAGAGGCAAGAAATATGGATTGGTCATTGTAGACGATTATAGCAGATGGACTTGGGTAAAGTTCTTAAAACACAAGGATGAGTCACATTCTGTGTTCTTTGACTTCTGTAATCAGATCCAATCTGAAAAGGAATGTAAAATCATAAAAGTCATAAGTGATCATGGTGGTGAATTTGAGAATAGATTCTTTGAAATTTATTTCAAAGAAAATGGTATTGCCCATGATTTCTCTTGTCCTAGAACTCCACAGCAAAATGGAGTTGTAGAACGAAAGAATAGGACTCTACAAGAAATGGCCAGAACCATGATCAATGAGACTAATATGGCTAAGAATTTATGGGCAGAAGCAATTAACACAACTTGTTATATTCAGAATAGAATCTCCATAAGACCTATTCTAAATAAGACTCCTTATGAATTGTGGAAGAACAGAAAGCCCAACATTTCTTATTTCCATCCTTTTGGATGTATTTGTTATATTCTGAATACTAAAGATCATCTGAACAAGTTTGATTCCAAAGCTCAGAAGTGTTTTCTACTTGGATATTCTGAACACTCTAAGGGCTACAGAGTATACAATACTGAAACTTTGATAGTTGAGGAATCAATCAATATCATATTTGATGATAAGCTTGACAATGAAAAGCCAAAGCAGTTTGAGAATTTTGCAGATATAGATATCTCTAACTTAGATCATGAAGAACCCAAGGAAAAGGATGATGCAGAAGATCAAGTTGCAGCGTCTTTAGAGAATCTCAGAATATCTGAAGAGCCAACACTCAGAAGATCTTCTAGACTCAACTCTGCTCATCCAGAAGATGTTATAATTGGAAAGAAAGATGATCCCATCAGAACAAGAGCATTCCTAAAGAACAATGCAGAATGTCAATTTGGTCTAGTATCTTCGATTGAGCCAACTTCTGTTGATCAAGCTCTGGAAGATGCTGACTGGATAATTGCTATGCAAGAAGAGTTAAATCAGTTTACAAGGAATGATGTTGGGATTTGGTTCCAAGTGTAGCAACCTGCCCTAAAAAATTTAAATTTTAGAGTCGCCATCTATTCTACCAGGGCGAATAGGAAACCCTACGAAGTTTAAAGATCTGGGTAAGTTATTATAATCAGGTCAAGGGAAGGTGTTAGGCACCCTTAACCCTTTCCTAAGGTTTTGTCTAAGGTAATGGTTTATGGCTAATAAAGAAAGGTGACAGAAAGTTAAATAGGGAAAACCTCAACCTATTGAAGTTTTGGGGAAGGGGACTCGCCTTGTTACCAAGTGCCTACGTACCTCCTTAGGGAGGATCAGAGTCTACGTAGTTCGGGGTATGTTGGTGTTTTTTAGAGGTTGTATGCCTTTGAAGTTTGTATGTTGAAGTGTGTTTTAAATTACCGTATGCAGTTTGGTAATTGTCACAGTTTTGTGTAATTCGCAATTTGTGAAGATGTTAAAAGTTTATTATATGGCATACAACCCTTTTTAATATTTTGAAATTGTATTAATCTCGTTGATCAATTGATTTGATCAACATAATTAACAAATTAGTAAAAAATTACTAATTATCATAACCGATTGATTCGATTAAAACCTTTAGTAAATTGAACTATTTTGAATAAATTATTTAAATTAAAGTAAATTGAATAATTGATTATTAATCATCATAATCAATTAATTTGATTAAAACAATAATAAATCGACCCTAATATAAATTAGCTTGACAAAAATTAATTTTTGTCGCTAATCATCGTAATCGATTGATTCGATTAAAACAATTAACGAATTAAACCTTAAGTGTGCATATAAAATTATATCCAATTATTAATATCAATTTGTATATTTTTGATCCGAAGAAATATTATTAATCAGCGCGACTATTAAATACAATCGAACCAAATAACAATTATTTAAAATTAATCATGTAATTTAAAACAATTAATTATTCTTTCTTTTGACTAGAACGCAAGAGGTGTATTTTTTTGTTTAATATTAATCCAGGGAGGTGTTAATCTAACCCTAAGTTGAAGAACCCTAACCCTAAATTTCCAGAATCCAACATCAAAACACACATGCATTCGACATAAAAACCTAAGCTAAGTGTCTCAGGTTACCTTTTATCTTGAATTCTGGATCGTGTAAGCTCCAATCTCCTTATTAATCCTCTTCTTTTTTGCTTGCAGGTGTCGACGCAAGGTTGAAGGCTTCGCGCTTCAACACCCTTCTTCGATCTCTCTTTCTTCGTCTTTTAGATTAGGGTTTCTTCTTCATCCCCTTTTCTGTAGACTTAGGTTTCTTATTTATAGCCTTAGGGTTAATTCATATTAGGAATGATTCAATTTGTTGTAAATTAGATTTGATTGTAATATATTTGATTTATTAATAAAATTGGATTTGATTCTGTTTGATGTGATTCAATCTTTGATTTGATTTTTATAAATTAGATTTGCTTTGTAATTGATTGTAATATATTTGATTTAATTAGAGATTTGTTTTAGTCTTAGGTTTTGATTTGATTTTTCGTTTAAAAATTTTGATTTGTTGTAATGATTCATAAACTAAATAAAATATCTCATTTTATGTGTATTTTGTTTTGATCTTTATGGACTTGGGTTTGAATTCTACAAATTAGGGTTTGTGAGATAGTGATGGTGGCCGCAGCTGGAAGAAGATGAACAGGGCTTTGCCCTAGTTGACTTCGGTCAACATTCTCAGAAAATAATAATAATAATTAATAAAAATAATAATTAATAAATAATAATTAATAATAATAATAATTTAAATAACTAAATATAAATTAACAAAGAGATGGATTAACTTGTTATTTAAAAACCTAATTACTAGATAAAAAGAGTATTTTTTTGTTATATAAGTTTCTATTGATTAGAATAATAATAATAATGACCTAATAACCATAATTTAAAGTAACAATACTATAAATTATACCATAATGAATAATATTACTTAATCCAATAATTGGTTAACTAATAACTCTAATTAACTAAAACAAAATAATTAACTTAATAAATTTTAAATAAATAAATTAATAAAGACTAATAACTTAGTTAAAAACTTAAATGATCTCAAGCAAAACTCTAAATGGCCTCAAATTGGGCTCAAAAAAATTCTTCTAAAATACACCCCCATATTCAATTAGAAGGTTTTTTTTATTTTTATAAGAGATTAGGGTTTAACAATATAAATGTTAAACCCCATAACTCCTAATTTTAATACCCTCAATAAATTAATAGACGTGAATCGTATCGGGTAAATTTTGGGGTATGACACCAAGACCTAAAGGATTCAATATCATTGGAACAAAATGGGTTTTCATAAACAAGCTAAGTGAGAAATGTGAAGTCATTAGAAACAAAGCCAGACTGGTTGCTCAGGGATATAGTCAACAAGAAGGTATTGACTATACAGAAACCTTTGCACCAGTGGCCAGGTTAGAATCTATTAGATTGTTAATTTCATTTGCCACTCAGAATAACATCACTCTGTATCAGATGGATGTTAAGAGTGCCTTTTTAAATGGTTATATAGATGAAGAAGTCTATGTCCATCAACCTCCTAGTTTTGAAGACACTAAGTCTACAGAACATGTTTTTAAATTAAAGAAATCATTATACGGTTTGAAGCAAGCTCCCAGAGCTTGGTATGAAAGATTAAGTTCTTTCCTTCTGAACAATGGTTTCACAAGAGGAAAAGTAGACACAACTCTCTTATGTAAAACCTTTAAAAAGGATATGCTAATTTGTCAAATTTATGTTGATGATATTATTTTTGGAACATCTAATGCTACACTTGGAAAGGAGTTTGCTAAGTCTATGCAGGCAGAATTTGAGATGAGCATGATGGGAGAACTCAAGTATTTCCTAGGCATTCAGATCAATCAAACTTCTGAAGGAACATATGTTCATCAGACTAAGTATGTCAAAGAGCTTCTGAAGAAGTTCAATCTATCTGAAGTAACCTGATCTCTTGGTACAACAAGAAGCAAGCAACAATTGCACTCTCTGCTACAGAAGCAGAATACGTAGCTGCCGCTGGATGTAGTACACAGATGCTCTGGATGAAAAGTCAGCTAGAAGACTATCAGATATATGAGAGTAACATTCCTATATTCTGCGATAATACTTCTGCTATTTATTTATCTAAGAATTCTATTTTAAATTCTAAAGCTAAACAGATAGAGATTAAACATCACTTTATTAGGGACTATGTTCAGAAGGGTGTTTTTTCTTTAAACTTTGTGGATACAGAACATCAGTGGGCTGATATCTTTACAAAACCCCTTGTTGAAGATAGGTTTAAGTTCATTATGAAGAACATCAGTATGGATTTATGCCCAGAATGAAGGTATTGAGAAGATCTGATATATGGACTAGTTTGAAAAATGTTGATTTGGTTTCTTATCTGATGTTCTGTCTATGTATAATCATTTAGATACTATGATTCTGTTATTTCTAACGTTTCATATGTCTAAGTATGATACAGAACTTCTGTTAAAGCAAAACAGCTGTCACCAGCTATTCTAGATGATGACCATGTGATCATTCTGAAGGGACAAGCATGCGTGCAGTTGATGAGACGCCGCCCTAGGTAACTGTGCAAATCTTTTCAAATCTCACGCTATCTCCACTAACGTCTTTCAACATTAAATGTAAATGATTCAGTTTCTCTAACTGTTGCATTCAGAATCTCATTGCATTTTGTTTTCAAGTCTGTGTCTATATAAACACATATCATATTCATTTCATCTTTTTTCACTCTTTCATCATCTTCGTTTTATGCATTTCAGTCTCCTATTTTCTCTTCATAAAAACCCTAAAAGTAAGAAACCCGGAAATCTCAAGCATTCTTCAATGGCTTCTTCATCAAAAACTCTCAACAAGGTTTCATCTTCTACCCCTTTCATCAAAAACTGTCAGACATTGTCCCTCTTTTACCCCTTAAGCGCGAGACTCAAGTTCTTTTAAGAGATTTTTGACAAAGCTTTTTGTGAACCAAATACTAGACCTCCCACTTACTCTACTGACTCACTAGTCATAGACTTCTGTTGTTATAATTATCTTTAGACTGTTTACTACAATTGTGAAGAGCCTTCCACCACTTGTTGAAGCATGCAGTCGCTAGACCAGATAAAGAATTGTGAATATCAGGTGCACATGGTTGGATTCAACCATTCCCAGATAACTGATTGGAATGATACATCTTGTTATATAAACCTTTTCATAAGAAACTTCCTCTAACTGTGTTGAAAAAGCTTCTCCTGACTTGGAACATCTTCATTAAGATGGTAGAGTATAACAGACCAAGATAATTTTCTAGAATTATATCTTGAACTAAAAAGTCACTCCCCCTATCTGAGATAGTCTGAGCTTCCCACTGGAATAAGTTTGAAATGATGAATGGAAAATATAAGACTCATCTTAATATCTTCAAGAGCAGCACCCTCTGTTCAACAATCCCGCTGAACACACTCACTATAGCAAATTTGTTCCTTAAAAAAAACTCACATCAGAAATTGGATGTTATAACGTCTTGTATTATTATACAGCTGAGCTGTTTAGTACATCCCATTAACTTCACTTCTCTTTCTGCAACAGATTCAAGTCTATCACCTTGTCTTCACCTGAAATAGTCAACTGATGACCTTTGACACTAGATGTTTCCATAGAAAGGTTGCCACAGACTCAACATAAAGAACTGCCACTTCTTTTACTGTTGATCATTTCCCTGCCATGTTTTAATCAGATCATGGTCTGCTAAGACAAATTGCGCTCCTCCTCGATTGAACTAGAAGAGTCCTCTTTTATCTTTAGCTAAGTTGGTCATCTCACCAAACTTCTGTCTTTATATTCATACTCACTATGGAAGTTTTCATCATGAAAGTAAACACGTATTTCCAGAACATGTTACATTCATCAAGATCAGAATCTGCCCATTCTAATCCACATTAAGTTAGAACTGTCACTTCAGACATTAATTCTGCTTCTTCATTCTTCACATATAGTGATGTTGTGACATCACATAAGACATTAGTTTATCAGACTTAGAATCTCATTTATTCCTCTGAGTGTTCCTCTTCCTACACTGGTTGATGCCTTGTCTTGCTTCATTCCCCCCCTGAGAATTATAACATAAGGATGTTTTGAATGATTGTCCTTACCCTTGAAGCATTCTTCATTTGGAACTTGCCACTTTTTCCAAGTTTGGAATCCTTCGTTTGCTAGCTACACAAGATCAAGACTGCCACTTCTTGTACCTTGAAGTAGAAGAAACTTCTGAATAGCCCTGAACTAGCCTTTAACAGATAGGTCTGAACCTAAACTTTACAGTTAACTATTGCCCTTCTTAATGCTTTTAAGAGAAGATAACACAGAACTATAATTGATACATAGTTCAAACCAGACCATGGATACTTAATACACATACTCAGCTCCCGGCAGAGTAAATGAGTCTTGTATTCAGGCTGTACATTCAATAAGTACTAAGTCTCCCGTCAAAGTACCTATTAGACACTCAGATAGAATTTACTGCTCACACCAGATCCTTCTAAATGATTATTTTCTTCATACATAAGCGCATTCTTGTTGGCTATGATGTTTCAACATCTGTTATGACCTCATTTATTAAGGCTTTTTGGATCTCACACTCATCATCCTTTTTATGTATCTTGAGGAAAGACAGAGAAAGCAGGACACACACCATCAACTCAGCCACACATTAGTCATGATTTAAGGGATAATATATGCCATATCTCAATAAAATTTTCTTCAGACTTCCATTCTGATTTTGAGATAATGGATGTCACAATCTGTACCTACAGAGGAGATTCCCTCAATAAGGTTTCTGGAACAGATTCAATTATGACATATCACTTGAAAGCACCTCAGATTCTTCACAGCAATCTGATTCCCTTAATTCATCACACAGTATTCAAAACCATATTTCACTGTTGTAGAGATACAGTATTCAGTTTTCACCATTAACTATTCTATGGTTAAGAAAACATTCCACATATCTGGTTTCTTTGATCAGAAGAGAATACCAGATATAAGCTCGTCTTGAATTCTTCATACAGGTCTTAAAAGAACTGAATGAATTCTTTTACTTGCACTGAGCTTTTACTCCCATATTCCCATATATATGCCCGAAATAAACTGACAATTTGGGATGGGAGGTTCAGTTGATTGTATTCTGATCAATTAACACATAAGGAAGATGTCTCCTCTTCCAGATCAGGAGTAGGTTCCAAACCAATGTTCTCACACTACATTAGTTCAGCACCAGAACATCTGTTCTTCAGCTGGCAGCTGCATACCAGTTCTTAATGTCCTAACATCAAATAGGACATCTGTTCCTCCTTCTAGGAACACTTCAACCTTGAAGATTTCAAGGTACACACTTGCAGATAATTATGAATATCATTGATCAGGTGACATTCATCAACTCTAATAAACCATGCCATCATGAGTGGACTTGAGATATTACTCAAGTATCTTTGACACTTTAATTATAGGTGTCAATACCTGGCATACATTCTGTTGATCCTTCATAACCCTAGGGTTTCTCAGAGACTATGCAGCGGAAAAATAGTCATATATCAATAGAATTCACACAATGCTTGTTCCACTAACCAGTGGTAAGCATGACTGTAACTCCCTTCTAAACCCCGCGGAAATTAAATAAATTAATCAGAGTAAAACATAAAAACAAAGGTGCCACAATTCAATTTAAAACAAATTATCATAAATCAATTGTCATGCTTCACTTAGGGACAAATTATCAATTTAACAAAATCATGTTTCTACACAACGGAATATTAATCAAACAGATAAGCATAACATCATCTATGCAATATCTCACAAAACTAATCCGATAACAACAAAATAGAGTATCATCATAAACTCTAAACTAGCATTCCCCCAGTGTTACAACATCAGAGCATGACACCGACGCCATACTAAACAACTGACTCATGAGCTAATCCTCACCGAGCCAAAAGCCGCTATCCTCAATCTGAAAATGTCAACAGTAAGGGTGAGTCTCATTCACAATTAACAAATGTTATCGAATCATAAACAATAACACATCATAGTCACATTATTCATCCAATTTCATTATATTCAGATTGTTAGGAAGTACTCATCAACACACAACAACAAATAGAATACATTACCAAAAGACAACACCATAATTCATCCAAACAAATCATAACAATTACACCATCATCACATATTATAACATTGGACAATCTTCCATTCATGTTATAACCATACAAGTAACCTAATGCAAATGCAACTATATGCATGTGGTACCAAAATCTGGGATAACCCATCTCACCGATCCACCATCGTCAAGGATACGACAACACCCACTCACTAATTCCTCACAATGGGAATTAGCTACCACTGATCCACCATCGTCAAGGATCAGCCCCATGATGATTATGAAATGCATGTATCACCTATAACATGCTCATCATCAACATTAAACAACCAAATGTTATAATCATCAACCAACACAATAATCAATAGCCACACACAATTATGCTATTTCTCAACCATAACAAACATATATTTTACATCAACAATATATGTATATCAGTCACCAGTTACAACCATGACATCATAACAGATATAACATTCACCACACAGTGCAACAACAATAGCACCTCTCACAATCGTGTACCAAGTACAACAAATCAACCCAACAACAACAGAGCATTTACGTCATCATTCATCAAAACACATGATAACCATATTTACCATGAACAACATCCATTTGCATAACAAGCAGGAGCAATCACATTATAACAACACAAATCATTGCACATATTCAATTATGCAACCAACAATTCATTGCACCTCATCAAATATGCAAAACAAGAATAAACCACATTTGGAGAAAATGATACGTTTCGAAATAAAATCAAGTTATTGTTGTTTTCTTTATTTAATATGGTAGAGCATACAATTTAAGGAACAACGTCCAAAACGGCGTCTAAAACGGACTTACGGTTTGAAAGTTACACATCTTTTAACTTTTCCAAGAAAACAACTATCGCTACAGCACGCGGCGCCACACACAGTCCGCAGCGCGTAAAGAATAGGAAACACGCCTTCGCGGCGCAAACAAAGGTTCGCGGCGCTAAACGAGAATATAACTACGCCTTCGCGGCGCCAACCTACCTTTGCGGCGCGAACTGGCAAAAGTCAGAGCTCTCATCGCAATTGACAGCATTACGGGTTTTACCCCAAAATCCCCAAAATCCAAACCAAGTTATGTCATGAACCTCAAACACCACCATATCAGCCACATATATGTTATAACACAAATATAACACACAAAGAGGATCATTCAATCATCATAACAATCATATAATCATACAATTCATCACATCATACAATTCCCCTCAAAATCATCCCAAAACCCCAATCTAGCATATAACCAATTGACACAAACAATGCATCTAAATCAGTCCTATCATCTATAATACGATAAAATAGGTTAACCGGAAGAGTCCCCCCTTACCTTAGCCAAAAATTCTTGATTGGTTCTTTTCCTCTTTGTTCCTCTTCACGTACCAGCTTTCCAATCTCTCATCTCCTCTGCTCTGCTTTTCACGTTCCTTTTTTCTTTCTCCCAATTTTCCTTATTATTTATGAAAAATAACATTTTAATTAGTAAAGGGCTTTACTAACATAGCACCCCCTCTTTACTAACACCACACTTGGCCCAATAGCCCATCTCATAATTCTTTCCAAATAATTCCACAAAATACCGAATAATTTCAAATAATAATTTAATTTCCGATTAAATTAAAATTAGAAAATATGGGGTGTTACAACTTTCCCCCACAAAAAGAGTTTTTGTCCTCGAAAACATACCTCAAGTAACCAGCTCGTATAAGAGTCCTTCACCTGACTCTCCAGCTCTCAATTAACATTACCATCAGTCAATCCTCAAAAATCCATCTGACATGACCAACAGGAAACATGTTTCATACATTCAAATCACAGTTCTTACGTCGCATTTGACCATCCAAAAGGATACCACTCGCTATATCTCCAAAAGGTTAACAACAATAGAACATTGAGGTACAACCTATATAATACGCTTAACAACTGAGTAATACAATTACACAATCCATAGTGTGATCACACTGATCAACACTGCAGGGATGCATACCATCTACCGAACTTATCATCCTCAGACACACTTTTCCATTTGAGTGATAAGGTAATACTTACACTTTTCACCAACCGCTTCCTTCAAGAAACTCAATACTCATATTCCTATACCATTGAATTCCAATTATCTGACTCCTCTTAAGTCACACCAGCAATTATCCAACACGTTACATTCCGCTTTTTCTGCACTACTCTGATTACTCATCACAATCATCTATACCAAATAGATTTATGAGTTTCACCCGATTCCGACTCTCTTTACTCATTCGTCCAAGAATCATTCCTCATCATTCATGGTACTAATCTTCCACTTAGCAATCCTTACTCGCATCTAACGAAAACCAATTCCTGATTTACTTCCTCTATTTAAACATCCTAACCATCAGAACAAGTACACATAAGTAATTATAGTCACACTCATTAGCATCAATATACCATTGCTTACAAAATAGCCCAACTGAGTCCCACTCTCTTTTAAGAATTAAATCCACTTCGTCCTTCATAGAGTGTAATTACTCATTATATCTGGAATCCACAATATCACCTTAATAACAACATAAAATTATTACAGCATCATATAGTATCAATTCTTCGTTTTAATTTCGCCGAATACATACTCGTTAACTACGTACAACCGTAATAACATATTCATCATCTCGGCAATTATTCAAAAGAGTTATAATTCTTCGGCACGACATCCTTACATCCACTGGATTCTAAATCCAACATATAGATCAATACATACTCTCTATGTAGGCTCCCGACATATTAATTCCTCACTTCCCACAAGTAGTACTCATAACACTACTCCACATCACACTTTTGCTGCGTGAATCTGATTATCCGTCTTAAGTCATTTGTCCACCATGTTACACTCTTTCATATTCACCTCTTAATAAGTTCACACAACATAGGGAGTTATTATTCCCACGGCTTAGTATTCATCACATCTTAAACCATTAAGGTAACAAAACAAGTCCATCCTATCTATATGATTTCCGTCTACTACCAACAAGAGATTTAGGGTGATCAAGTCCTAAATTTGTCAATAGATAGTTGAAAATCATATTTAAGCATAAATCGTCGTTACTACATAATAGTGTCCATTTCCGAGTTTGCACCCAAACTCATTAACATAGTCATAGTTCAATAATCCACTACGGTGTCCATCTTCTAGAATATTCTTCCGAAGCTCAAAACATCAGAAACACAAATCCAATCACTCAGCCTCATTATATTATTCCCGTCGATTCTGAATTCACCGCCTTTACCTTGGTAATTCAAAGTCAACCTATCGATCAACTCAACATCATCTTTCTGACCTTCTCTAATCTCGTCAAGAATACCACTAGTCAGCCTTAGCATACCCAAACTAACACTATTAGGATCACCTTCACATACCAACTCAAGTCTCTAAATTGTCCAATTAAATCCAACTCCTTCACCATTAGCACCGACATATTTAAAGACTTCCTACGCAACACAATAGCTCTACATTTTTCTTACCAGGATGGTAATTCAAACCAAAATCTTAATCCTAAAAAAAAATACTCTAACCATCTCTGCTGCCTCATATTAAGCCCCTTTCTGACCAAAGAGGTACTTCAACTCTTATGATCACTAAACACTTCGAATCCTGAACCATACAACTAACCTGCAAGACCAAGACCACATTCATAACTCGTGGTTTTAATCCAAATTCTATGACATCCTTCACGTCCAAATTTCATTCCACTCGGAATCTCAACGAAGTCTTCCTCACATCAATAGGTGTCAGAAATCCTCTAAAATTCTTCTTTTATACTTATCGTTACTTTGCCATCACAAATACGATTCCAAGAGTTCTAAAGTTTATCCCATCTTTACTACTAATTCACTTCTCACTAAAATCCATCGGCCCTCAAACCATCTTTATTACCGAACATCTCATCAACAACATGTTCCACTCAATTTTGTTTCAAACAATCACGGTAGTAGGCATTCCTATTCAACAAGTTTCACGCTTCCTTAACCGACTTCACAATATCTCCTTATAGGATCAATCTACTGTATTTATAACTCTCCCATAAGGTAGAACATAATCTCTCCTCTTCGTAGGTTCAAACGACACGTCAATCTGACACTCGAAACCCAAGATATGAATTTTCCATCGTTATCCGAAATGCAACATCGACATCATGCAGCGACGCTCTATACGGTATTCCCAAAACTCTTCAAATGGTATATTCAATTCTTAAAATTAATTCTTAACAAACCTTCTAATTATTCCTTCAATCCGTTCAACACTGACACTGACATCCCATGCAGTACCAATAAACAAGTCTAGTTCTAAGAACATGAGTAACCGCAACTTCACCTCTTTCTAACATCACCCTGTCACATCTAAATTTGTTACAGCTTCTGCAACCATTTTTATAATAAAGTTCATCTTGTTAGCTTTCCGACGCTTCAAACGGAACTCAAATCGGATGTCCAGAACTCTAGTTATGAATTTTCAAAGTTCTGCAGCTATTCAGCAATTTTCCTGCGTTTTGCTTACGAAAATCTCACTCCAAAACTCATTCTCTTCAACTCGATCGCATTCCAAACAACCCCTTATCATATCTCTTCACTTCCAAACATTCTTATAACTTGAGCAACACATCCCATCGCCAAAGTGCGACTTCTGAAACATTACGACGACAATCCTCTTTGCAAACTTGCAGCTGAACCTCTTCCGAGACGTAAGGCTACTCAACTGACAACTTTGCAGTCCATCAGCAGAGCTGATATATTGCAACTTTCTAATTTCCCCTCCTACAATAATCATCAATTACCTCTAATCATCTTCCTTCAAGATGTTCCAACTCAATTACCAGTCAAGTCTTAATTTCAAGTCACCTTCAATTCGGGAAACAACAAACTCCAACAACGCTTACACTGTTGCCAACAATAGCCTACTGAATTAATCATCTTACAACTGAAACATAACCGAGAAGCAAAGCTTCTCCCTCACTTGTTTCAATCTAACACCTGCAACAAAACAAACAAGTACCGACAGTGATTCACTCACATGTCGTGTACCAAGGGATAAAACGCCGACAATATACAACTGTCGCGCAACTCAACTGACTCGACAATTGGCCGGACAGACCGACCTGCTATGATACCACTATTGTAACACCCTTCTAAACCCCGCGGAAATTAAATAAATTAATCAGAGTAAAACATAAAAACAAGGGTGCCACAATTCAATTTAAAACAAATTATCATAAATCAATTGTCATGCTTCACTTAGGGAAAAATTATCAATTTAACAAAATCATGTTTCTACACAACGGAATATTAATCAAACAGATAAGCATAACATCATCTATGCAATATCTCACAAAACTAATCCGATAACAACAAAATAGAGTATCATCATAAACTCTAAACTAGCGTTCCCCCAGTGTTACAACATCAGCGCATGACATCGACGCTATACTAAACAACTGACTCATGAGCTAATCCTCACCGAGCCAAAAGTCGCTATCCTCAATCTGAAAATGTCAACAGTAAGGGTGAGTCTCATTCACAATTAACAAATGTTATCGAATCATAAACAATAACACATCATAGTCACATTATTCATCCAATTTCATTATATTCAGATTGTCAGGAAGTACTCATCAACACACAACAACAAATAGAATACATTACCAAAAGACAACACCATAATTCATCCAAACAAATCATAACAATTACACCATCATTACATATTATAACATTGGACAATCTGCCATTCATGTTATAATCATACAAGTAACCTAATGCAAATGCAACTATATGCATGTGGTACCAAAATCTGGGATAACCCATCTCACCGATCCACCATCGTCAAGGATACGGCAACACCCACTCACTAATTCCTCACAATGGGAATTAGCTACCACTGATCCACCATCGTCAAGGATCAGCCCCATGATGATTATGAAATGCATGTATCACCTATAACATGCTCATCATCAACGTTAAACAATCAAATGTCATAATCATCAACCAACACAATAATCAATAGCCACACACAGTTATGCTATTTCTCAACCATAACAAACATATATTTTACATCA
Source organism: Vicia villosa (assembly GCF_029867415.1). Taxonomy (NCBI): domain Eukaryota; kingdom Viridiplantae; phylum Streptophyta; class Magnoliopsida; order Fabales; family Fabaceae; genus Vicia; species Vicia villosa. The sequence continues at coordinate 854,508 of NW_026705228.1, forward strand.
ACAATATATGTATATCAGTCACCAGTTACAACCACGACATCATAACAGATATAACATTCACCACACAGTTCAACAACAATAGCACCTCTCACAATCGTGTACCAAGTACAACAAATCAACCCAACAACAACAGAGCATTTACGTCATCATTCATCAAAACACATGATAACCATATTTACCATGAACAACATCCATTTGCATAACAAGCAGGAGCAATCACATTATAACAACACACATCATTGCACATATTCAATTATGCAACCAACAATTCATTGCACCTCATCAATTATGCAAAACAAGAATAAACCACATTTGGAGAAAATGATACTTTTCAAAATAAAATCAAGTTATTGTTGTTTTCTTTATTTAATATGGTAGAGCGTACAATTTAAGGAACAACGTCCAAAACGGCGTCTAAAACGGACTTACGGTTTGAAAGTTACACATCTTTTAACTTTTCCAAGAAAACAACTATCGCTACAGCACGCGGCGCCACACACAGTCCACAGCGCGTAACAAATAGGAAACACGCCTTTGCGGCGCAAACAAAGGTTCGCGGCGCTAAACGAGAAAATAACTACGCCTTCGCGGCGCCAACCTACCTTTGCGGCGCGAACTGGCAAAAGTCAGAGCTCTCATCACAACTGACAGCATTACGGGATTTACCCCAAAATCCCCAAAACCCAAACCAAGTTATGTCATGAACCTCAAACACCACCATATCAGCCACATATATGTTATAACACAAATATAACACACAAAGAGGATTATTCAATCATCATAACAATCATATAATCATACAATTCATCACATCATACAATTCCCCTCAAAATCATCCCATAACCCCAATCTAGCATATAACCAATTGACACAAACAATGCATCTAAATCAGTCCTATCATCTATAATACGATAAAAGAGGTTAACCGGAAGAGTCCCCCCTTACCTTAGCCAAAAATTCTTGATTGGTTCTTTTCCTCTTTGTTCCTCTTCACGTACCAGCTTTCCAATCTCTCATCTCCTCTGCTCTGCTTTTCACGTTCCTTTTTTCTTTCTCCCAATTTTCCTTATTATTTATGAAAAATAACATTTTAATTAGTAAAGGGCTTTACTAACATAGCACCCCCTCTTTACTAACACCACACTTGGCCCAATAGCCCATCTCATAATTCTTTCCAAATAATTCCACAAAATACCGAATAATTCCAAATAATAATTTAATTTCCAATTAAATTAAAATTAGAAAATATGGGGTGTTACAATGACAGCCAAGGATTGAAGCTGAACAATCCAGCACAACAAGACCTAACCAATGTTCTGACCAAAAAAAATAAGCACAAAGATTACCTTATCATTCACTTCACTCCCGCATGAAGTTTTTGATATTCTTCTTCGGTACTTTGCTATATGCTGAATAAATCAATACAAATTCTTCACTCCCGCATGAAATCTTTGGATATCCTTGAATCCAGTAACACCATCTTCTCTTGCCAAGAGAGTACACCTGTTTTGATCAGATTGGTTTAGTCTACCATACATAGGGTCCATCCTCCACTTCTAGGGACCATACAATATGAACAGAACTGTTCAAACAATCTTCTACCTTCAGCAACCAGAAAGTATCCCTTATGGATCTCATCCATAAACAGACAGGATGCCTGCTCTGATACCAATTGAAATTTCGGTAAGACAGACTCAGAATGTCATATGCAATGTCACGACACCTTTTCTGTCATCAGCTTAGCTGAGGCAGTACAAACAGATCCCCCAAATTTTGATTACTTCTTTCTAAGTGCCAGGATCATATTAGTTCAGTTAACACCAATAACTCTGCTTTGCAGAAGGTCTGTGACAGCACAGTCATTAAATCAAACACTGATGTCATGCACGATGTTATGACATACTGAACAAACAAATAAACAAAACAGAAACATAAACAACACACAGAATTGTTCACCCAGTTCGGTTCTCAATAACCTACTATGGGGGCAACCAAGCTAGGAAGGAAATCCACTATCAGTAGTCTTAATTTGAAGCTAAACTCCCCTGTTTACAACTTCGCACTTAAACCCTACCCAATGCAATCTCTACCCAGGTTCTCCCTAGATATGGAATATCTCCATTCCACTCTCAATCATAGCAATGATGCCTAGCAGTCAACAACTCAGCCACTGCATCGACAGCCTAATTCCCAAAACTTTAAACACAAATAAATACAATATCAATCTTGAAGTTGATTACAAGCTTCCTCCAAGAACACACATTCACTCATTGCTTCACAGCTTCTGAGTGAGTACACTAAACCTCTCACCTACAGGTTTTGAGGCACACATCAGTGACCATCCCACACACTGGGTGGTTCACCTACACGGCTAACCCTAATGACTACATCTTGATAATACTTGGCTAGCTTACAAAACTAGGTTACAAAGTTTCCTATTTATAACCTGATCCCAATTGGACTTGGGCTTACAAATCGCAGCACTCTGGCTGTTACAAATCACAGAAAATATTATGCTACAAACAAGGTCTTTTAATCCCGAGTTTCCTAATTTAGAAACTGCTGAATCTTCAATCTTCTGATCTGATTCCTCCTGAATCTTCAATCTTCTGATCTGATTCTTCAATTATTCTTTTGACATTTAAATATGCGCCACATAGGATTACATAATATTCACATAGAATATTCTGTATCTGTTTTAAACCAAATTGAATCTTTCTTCCAGTTCTGCAGGCGCGATGTCATGGTTGAAGTCATGACATTACATATAACATCTTGCTTTAGTACCTGTTTCGTTCTTTTCATATTTGCAAGACTTATACACTATTACTTTCAGCTGCTAGTATGTTTTAGACAAGCATGGATGCAAATAAGACAATTCTACATAGCAGAACATCAACACAAATAATAAATAAGGTAATAAATTGGGGAAATTTCTCCATTGAAATTTATTGTTGATCTAAGAATCTCACTCAGAAGGGGTAATGTTAACAACTTTTAGGCGATACTTATGTTGTATTCAAATATGAAAGCTTGCATACTTTCTTTTATGCTTGTGGGAGAATTCAACATTGAATTAAATATTTTGAGAAGATGAATGGTCAAGAGGATGTTGATATTAAAGACATTAAAGAGAAAAACATACATTATGTTTAGGGGATGAAATCATCACCCCTTCAAAGTTCACAAGAGAAGTAAAGAAATGTAATATTTTCAACTTTTGTATAAGGGTGGCAAAATGGATCGATTGGATGGACATGGATTGAATTGTTAATTGATGGATTAAAACAATTCATTAATCCATTAACAATCCACTAAAATTTGTTTAAAGAAATCCAATCCAATCCATCCATTAAGGATAATATCCAATCCAATCCATCCATTAAGATCTTTTTAATTGATGGATACCCATCCATCCACTAAACTAATTAAAATATATATATTTTTTAATTGTAGTTTTTTTTTTTTTTTAAATTTCACTAAAATAGTTTTTTCTTAACTACATATTTTTTTAATTAATATTTCAATACACTTTTTATTAATTTTACAATGCACTTTCTTTAATCTCTAATATATATATATATATATATATATATATATATATATATATATATATATATATATATATATATATATATATATATATATATATATATATATATATATATATATATATATATATATATATATATATATATATATATATATATTAAGTTTTAAAACTTATATTTATTCAGCAATATGAAAAATGGATTGATAAAATCCTTTTTTTCTGCCCCACTGCTCACAATCTAAATTGAACTAGGGTCTCGCACATGTTTAATAAACTTTAAATTATAGTGTATTGACTGAATTAAAATACCTTGAACAATTTTTTTTATTAAATATATTTTTATTTCATTTGTAAATAAAAAGATATTTGCTATCAAGAAAATTAAAGATATTTGTTTGTTGTTGAGTTTACACAGGGTCTATGTTTTAACGTAATTACACTTATTTGTGTTTTCGTATTGATTTAATTTTTTTAAACTTAAAACTCTATTGCATGAAATTATGTAAAAAAAGAAGAAGACATATTTGATATGTTAAATTGTTCAGATTTTATATTTTGCAAAATCACATGATAAGCTGGCTTAGATCAAATATATTTTGTAAAAATAACAAAAGTCAACATATATACGGTAATTATATACAAATTATGATGTTTTTTAAAAAATAAACTATGCTGTTATTATATTAAAATACTGAACCAGCACGACATCATATTACTCATTTCTCTTCAAAATAAGATTTGGTTTTGTTACTCATTCATCTTCTTATAAAGAATCCAACAAAAAGTAGTGAATATATTTGCTAGTGTTTGAAATTTAACTTGAGAGCTTTTATATATATATTGAGAGAGAAAGCGATTTATAATTTTTCTGTAAAATTAATTAACTTTTTTTAAAAACATATTTTTATTATTTAATTATAAAAACTATCAATTAGTTTTAAAATAAAACATTAGATAATCCAATGAATTTTTAAATTTTGTTGGATGGATTGGATTCATCCATAACTTTAAATGGATGGATTGGATTCAATCCATTAACTACTCTTTTTTATAATGGATGGATTAGATGGATTTTGCCTTAATGGATTTCATTGACACCCCTGGTTTTGTAGTATAAATCACTTCTTAGAAATAATTAGTAGCAAGATGGAGGCACAAGATATAAATGAGCAAGAAGTTTAGGGGTAACAACCTAAGGAGGAGGATTGAGAAATGAGGAACAACAAAATGTTGATGCCAAAGATGTTGGAGACAAAATGGATAATATTGTATAATCTATCAACAATAAGGAGAAAAAAAACAAAGGTGGAGAAGTTTGTCTGCAATATGAAAAGGAAAGGTTTATTAACCAACACTGTCTAAGCCATTTCATATATTAAGTTGAAAGTATCAAGGGTTGGGGAACCATATTACAGTCTGGTTCTTATCGAGGCTCCTCATAACACAAACTCCATATCCCTTTTGGGCTCTTTATCCACCAAACATTAATACAAAGAGTTTGACAATGACATCAAAGTTTGACTAATATAATGAATTGTGAACTTTTACACACAAATGATGTGTTAGTGATATTAAGTTCAATGATTCATATCATTAGCGCCCTTACACTATAAGTCTATTAAGTAAATATGAACTAATTTAATCTTACATAAGACCAAATATATATGCTCAAATTGAAGATTCATTGGATTAAATGTATCATTCACCATTAGATACCCCAAGGGTTACCCATTCAAAAATATTAGCTTGAGAATTTAAAAGTATTATAAGGGCATGTTCGAATGAATATGTAAAGGCCTTATTGTTACATTGATTAGATAACTTTGGATTATAATGCATATCTGACTTGAGTCCCTTGAATTTCTTGAATTGTAGAGATGTCATAAGTATCACCAAAATTGACTCATTTGGTCTATAATTTTGTAGCTTGTTCAACTTCATTATGAATATTGAGTTTAGCAATGCCAGCGAGTTGCTGAGAGATCTAACATAATTTCATGTATCCTCATGCCTATTTCTTGCCTAATAAAAGACATAGTCGTCACCACTAGTTGTTTAGGCGAACAACTGACATGTCTATAGAATTATAGAGAAAAACCTCAATTAATTGTTGACATTTTCAACGCATATGTTCTTTTATTATGTTTATGTTGGCATACTCTCTTGAATGCTAATGATGACGGTTAATCCAAGTTACTGAGACTTCTACCATAACACGAGTGACATATTTATTTTTTTAACTATTTTGGTCGTAGTGTCCTCTGTCAAATTTATTATTGAACCTCAAAATTACTCAATGTATAAGCTAATTTCTCTCAACCATGACTCTCTTTTACTTCAACTTAATCAATGATATTTGCAACTATTTTTGGGGGAACTTCGAGGGATCAACGAGTAAGAACCTTTACACTTGGGACACACTTTGTGAGAGACACACCACATACTCACCCAAAACCTTAAGGTGATCGATAGGTGAGTGTGTTCTCTCACTTATAAATGTTCAAGTCATCACATTCCTATCCAACGTGAGACTATTTCCTCGCTTACTCATACTTGCATTATTATTCTAACACTCCCCCTCAAGTGTGAGTCCATAATGCTCCCCTCACACTTGTACCGCCGTTGACTCCTTGCAATGGGACACCACTTCTTGGGCATTTCGATACAAGTTAGCCGATCCCTTTCTCGAACCAAAGGCTCTTGATACCATTTGTTAGGGGGAGTTACTAGAAGCATTGATACAAAGTTGAGGATTATGCACCTTTGTGAGAGACATACCACATATCCACCTCAAGTGTGAGTCCACAATGCTCCCCTCACACTTGTACCGCCGTTGACTCATTGCAATGGGACACCACTTCTTAGGCATTTCGATACAAGTGAGCCGATCCCTTTCTTGAACCAAAGGCTCTTGATACCATTTGTTGCAGGGAGTTACTAGAAGCATTGATACAAAGTTGAGGATTGTGCACCTTTGTGAGAGACACACCACTTATCCACCTAAAACCTTAAGGCGATAAGTGAATGTGTTCTCTCACTTATAAATGTTTAAGTCACCACATTCCTATCCAATATGGGACTATTTCCCCACTTATTCTCACTTGCATTATTATTCTAACACTCCCCCTCAAGTGTGAGTCCACAATGCTCCCTCACTTATGTGAAAGCTCTCTCTTCCACCCTTTCTTATCTTCTTTTCCCTTTTGATAGTTTCCTCTTCCTCCTTTCGAGGATTTAGAAGTTCTATCTTCGACCTGCTGCTTGTGAGACTCGACCAAGGCTTTTTGCCTTGAGTCTTGTTGAATTTACCTTGGAATTTGTTGGAACCACTATTCTTTTTTCATGACTGAGCCTACAAAGCTTGTATCGAATCTTGAACTCCTTTCCTTTCGACAATCCTAATCTTTTGCTCCTCTAACGAACCAACCAAATCTTCTAACTTTAGGGTTTCAAGTTAATTGGATTTTTGAATAACTACGATAACGTGATCAATGTGAGAGGTCAACGTACGCATTACCTTCTCAACTATCATCTTATCAATTAGGGTTTCACCACAACCCTTCATGAGATGGACGAGATTCTGCACCTTCGACACATACTCTACAACCTTTTTGTCTTCTCCCATCGATAATAGTTCATATTGTCGACGCAAGGTCTGCAACTTGATAACCTTGACTTTCTCACCTCCTTCATAATATTTGACAAGAATATCCCATGCCTCCTTCGCCGATTCAGCATGAGAGATTTTGTCAAAATTTGCAGTAACAACCGCCGTTTGAATGCAATACGCAGCCTTGCAATCCTTCTTCTTGACTTCGGCGTGGACAGTTTTCTTTGCATCAGATGCATTTGTAGCCAGCACAGGAACTCCATTAGTAAAACTTATAGGGTTTCATGAAAGCCAAACAGATATTGCATCTGTTTTCTCCATCGAATCCAATTTTTCCCGTCAAGCATCAGAAGAGAATTCGAAAATGCCATTAGTACCATTCATCTTTGCAGCGATTCTAACAACTATCATATTTTAAATTTTAAAATAAATAAGTGATCATAAGTCTAAGGCAATGTTTGGATTGATGAAATGGAGCAGAACGAAGCGGAATAAAATGACATAAACTTATGTTTCATTGTTTGTATTACTCCCTCCGTCTCACAATAGATGTCTTCTTTGAGATTTTCACACTTTTTAAGAAAATGATTAATTATGTTAATTTCAATAATAAAATGAGTCTCATTTACTAAAATAACCTTATTAATAATAGGTAGTGGAGTACTTAAATGAATTAAAATACAATAAATAAGGGTAAGTTAGTGGAAAAAAATAAATATCACATTGATATTCTAAATAGACAAATAATTTGAGACAAATAAAAAAATGAAAGAGGACACCTATTATGAGACAGAGGGAGTAGTTATTAAAGGATGGAATGGAGAGGAACGTGATGGAATCCATTTCATCACTTTCCTTCATTTTTGATACCTTCGATTTGAGCGGAATGAAAAAATTAATCTATTCTATCATAAAATACCCAAACAATAAAAACAAATTTTTATTCTGCTCGGCTCCATTAATTTTACAATTTCCAAACATAGCCTAATTGAATTGAATGCTTGTATTTAAACCATCTAAGAGTTAACTTTATTTACTTTTGAATAGTTAATTTATAAAATTAATTTGGTATGTATTAAATACTCAAAATTATGAACCAAATTCATTGTATATATATTCATTAAACATTAAAAATCAATTAAGCAGTAGAATTAACTATTTCATAAAAACAACCTAACCTTGGTAACAGTTACATGTGATTATCTGTCTCTTTAAAGTATCCTTGTCTTCCATCCATTCTCTCTCCAGCTGTTCCACTTTTTCTGAAACTCATAACGCGAGTTCTTGCACTTCACTGACACTCAACTCACCCACAGTTCTTCCCAACCCCACTTTTCCCCCAGAAAATTCCGTATTTTTCTCGCCCTTTCCCTTTCTCTCTCACACATTCTGACAACTTTCACCGCCTCCAACTCACTTCATTCAATACAAAAGGTTCCTTTTTTATTTCCACCCTTTCAATTTGGTTCGACCCTTCTCCTTGATTTTGCTTAATTTTGGGTTTTTATCAATTGTGTTGGGTTTTTGTGTGGTGGGTGTGTCATGGGGGTGTTGCTTTAATCTTTGATCTAAGGGGATTGTATATAAAGCTTCTCTTTTTGATACAATTGTGAAAGCTGATTATCATTATTGTGTAATTGTGAGGATTCTTAAGGGAATTGGAAGAGAAAGTAACAGAATTTGGGGTTTAAGTACTTTAATTATGGTTGATTTTTTTTTTTAATGTTTAAAGTTTTCTGTTTTTTGCAGGTTTCTTAGAAGTTGGGTTTGTCAGTATGAAGCCTTCTTTGGGTCAGGCTCAGAGTAATTGGGAAGCTGATAAAATGTATGTTGCATGTTACATGTTTGATATTTTTACTACCCTAGAATTTGTTTCCTTTTTGTGTTTGATTTGATTTTGGTTTTGTTTGATTTTGATCTTGAGGATCATGTTATGTTGATGTTTGTTTGTTTGTTTGTCATGTTGTGGTTCAGGCTTGATGTTTATATTCATGATTATTTTCTGAAAAGGAAGTTGCATGCTACTGCGAAGACTTTTATGACAGAAGGGAAAGTTTCTACTGATCCAGTAGGTAAGATACTAAGAATTAAGATTGTTGATTGATCATTCTTTACTATGTTGTGCTGTAAATTAGGTTAAAGTGTCATTGGTTTAGGAGGTTTTTTTATTTTTTTTATTTGAATTTCATAGCTCAGAAGTTTAAATTATATGCTGAAGGAAGTGGCTTAATCTGGTATATAATTTGTTGTATATTTTGTTTTTAATAGCAATTGATGCACCTGGCGGATTTCTTTTTGAGTGGTGGTCGGTCTTTTGGGATATATTCATCTCGAGGACAAATGAGAAACATTCGGAGGCTGCTGTATCTTACATTGAGGTGATCTTATCATGTAACACCTGTGTTTTTTAGTCTAATACAAGTGCGATTGAAATGTTATATGATCATCTATCATGTTATTCATTCATTTAAAAAAAAAAAACTCAAATATGTACCAAAATAAATTCTTAGTCCTCCAAAACCCTCCATCCAAACATACCCTTAGTTATTTTAAATATTGGAGGGCGAGCCTTGGCGCAACGGTGAGATTGCAGCCTTTTGAGTGGAAGTTACACTTTCAAATCTAGAAAACCGTCTCTCCGTTTGTTGAGGGTAAGGCTGCGCGCTTCTAACCTCATCAGACCCCACTTGGCGGGAGCCTCATGCAATAGGGCTTTTTAGTTCTTATATATTGTTCGGTAGCAAACTGGATCTTATATATTGGATTTGCATGTTGATAGACCCAGCAAACCAAGGCCAGGGAACAACTTCAAATGCAGCAATTGCAACTAATGCAGCAGCGCAACCAGTTACAACGAAGAGATCCTAATCATCCTGCACTCGGTGGTTCCTTAAACGCCATGAACCCTGAAGGTATGATGGGGCAGCCACCAGCTAGTGTGTTGGCCATGAAAATGTATGAAGAGCGAATGAAGCACCCTCATTCAATGGATTCAGAGGCCTCTCCAGCTCTTATTGATGCAAATAGGATGGCTCTTCTCAAATCAGCAACAAGTCATCAAGGGTAACTAAATTTTCTTAGATTTATAGATTACCGTTACTGTAGGCGAAAGTTTTACTGTTATCTTGATCTATGGATTGAAATGCTAATAATTTGGGTTATTTCTGTCGCAGTCAGTTGGTTCATGGTAATTCAGGGAATATGTCCACGGCATTGCAGCAAATGCAGGCACGGTCATCTTTGAATGCTGTAATGACTTTAACCATATACAAACTTAGATATTGCAGTGTTTTTTTAACTATTATTTTGAATATTTTCTCTATTTTCACCACTACTATGATAAGAAAGTTGATGAATTAAGTTTCCAGGATATCAAAGGAGAAGTTAACATCGGCGCCAGTCCAAAGAATTTGCCTATGGATTCATCAGTTTATCGACAAGCAATTTTACAATCAAAATCTGGGTTAGGCAGTGCAGGTGTCATTACTGCGTTCCCTTTACGATATTACTTCAAATTTAAACTTTGTATGGTCTAGGGATAGCATATATGGTTCCTTTGTAATACAGATTACTTTTTTTTTTCTATGTTTGTATGTGGCCTGAGTGCTATTTCATGCAGCCTTATATGTTTTTTGTGGTCAAAATAAAAGACAGGGTTTTCCGTTGATTTTCTTGACAATCCTTTTTCCTTGGTGTAAAACTATACTCCCTCCATCCTATAATAATTGTCACATTGCAGAAATATTTCCTCACAATGATTATAGCTTTCAATTTTCAATGTAATATTAATAACCTTTTTTTTTTCCCTTCAATTTTACCCCCTAAACAATACTAGATGCATCATTTCCAAATCAATATATTTTACTTTGCATTTATGATAATGGTGAATACACTCATACTTGATAAGGTTAATTTGGTGGATCCATTTTTCTGATTGTTTCTTTAATTATCCTTCAGGATTAAATCAAGGAGTTACTGGTCTTCCGTTGAAGGGATGGCCTCTAACTGTGAGTTGGATGTTATTTTCATCAGTGTTGTTTCTCTAAAGCCAGTTTAACTTTTCAAAAACAAAATATGACTTATCCCTATCCCATTTTTCCAGGGAATTGATCAACTAAGACCTGGTTTGGGTGTACAAGTTCAGAAGCCTAATTTGACACCACAAAACCAATATCTTTTGGCATCACAACAGCAACAGGTCTTGGCACAGGCTCAGGCACAAAACAACCTTGGAAATTCTAATTATGGTGATATGGATCCGCGTAGACTTTCTGGTCTTCCTCGAGGTAGCTTAAATGCAAAGGATGGTCAGTCTAACAGGAATGATGGATCTATTTGCTCCCAAATGCAAGCAGGTTCACCTAAGGTTGGACTGGCTCTTCAAATATTAAAATGATATCAAATTTAGCAGAATTTCGGTGAATTGCTTGAGTGAGAACACTAAGCATAATAAAAATATAAATATGTTTTTAGCCCTATAAAATTAGTTTTTTTTAATACAAATTTTTTGTTCAACTTTAGTATAAAATTGGTATTTTTTTTAAATACTTCTATTCATTTTTACAAAAAATGAGTACTGTAGTCCCTGTAAAAGCAAAATAAGAACTAAAATTCAACAATTTTTTTATTAGGACTAAACTTGAAAGATTATGATTATGTGAACTGTCTTTATGAATTTTTCACCATGTACTGTCAACTACCTACTACAAAATAATGTAATTGGTTAACTCCTTATTCCCAATATCGCTGTTGTCCATAATTTTGAAATATTGAATTTTTTAATCTTCAATTGGTGTCATACAGATGAAGATGACCCAGTCCCAACAATCATTATCTCAGCAGCAGGAGCAATTGCAGCAGCAGCATCAACTTCAACAGGTTGTGCTTAACGTCTAAATGTTTTTTCTCTTCCCTTTTTTCCCTTTTTCTTTGTATGGAATGTAACCAGATGAACTTGATAATGGTTGAGACTTTTAACTTTGGATGAGATATGACATGAAAGTGTATTTATAATTTGGTGACACCACTTTCCTTACAAGATGGTATTAGAGTGTATCCTAGATCCGTCAAGCCACATTTTATGGGGCCTTTTGGGACTATCTCCAGATATTCAGTATTTGATGTGTTGAGATTTGAGAGTCTCACGTTTTATGTGATATGGCTTAAAAAATGTTTATAAGTGAGAGGCATCCTTCTCATTAGAATCAGGTTTGTTAGAGGGATCTAAAAAACATGATTATAATCAACATACTATCTCTGTTTTGTCATCAGAGTAACAGAAAACGAAAGCAAGCTTCTTCTTCTGGAGCTGCCAATAGCACTGGTACTGGAAACACTGCTGGTCCTTCACCTAATTCGCCGTCATCAACACACACACCTGGTGATGTATTAAATACAGCAAGCAGCTTGCAGAATGCTAACAGTGTGCAAAAGAGCATGATGATGTATGGTGCAGAGGCAACAGGAGGCCTGGCATCATCATCAAATTTACTTGTAAGTTTTTTTCATAATTTTAATTTGCATGTTTGTGTATGGTCATATAAATGAGATTACATACACATTTGATTTACTTAAATATTTATAGCAGCAATCATGATTGTTGACTTGTATGTCATATTTTTCATATTCTGATCTATATGTTCAAGTTAGGTGGTATTTAAATGAACAATCTTCTATTTCTAACAATTAATCTTGATGTGAACATTTAAGTAAATGTGTTTGTTGTGATGTTGGATTATAAGTTAAACAAGTTATCGTGTTTCTGACTATTATTTCATAAACCAGGATGATATAGAACGCTTTGGAGATGTTGGTGCTTTAGATGATAATGTGGAATCTTTTCTATCAAATGATGGAGGAGATGGTGGCAATCTCTACGGGGCTATAAAACAAAGTCCGGCTGAGCAACAAAAAGAATCTTCAAAAGGTAAGCTTTATGGATGTGTCTTTCTCCTCTGTTTGGGAAGTATTACGGGAAAGTATGACTCACCGCACTTTTATTTCAGGTTTCACCTTCGCTGAATTTGGTTGCATAAGAACAAGGAACACAGTTACTTGCTGTCACTTTTCTTCAGATGGAAAGTTGCTAGCCAGTGCTGGGGATGACAAGAAGGTAATTTGCATGCATAATGAGGATACTGAGCCATAGTCAACTTATGAGTTCTAATAACTGTATTTGTTACTTCTTTGTGGGGGAAATTATCAGGTTGTCCTGTGGAATATGGACACTTTAAGGACAGAGACCACTCCTGAAGAACACAAATTGGTTATTACAGATGTTCGTTTTAGACCAAATTCATCCCAGTTGGCGACTGCCTCATGTGACAAATCTGTGCGCTTATGGGACGCTGCCAATGTAACATAACCGACTTTTCTCAATTTACTTATTACAATATAATTACTTATAATGTTCATCAAAAAATACGTTATTTTACAATTATATATGCAAAATACGATTTACTCTTTTTATCTTTCTTTCATTGCAGCCAACCTACTGTGTTCAAGAATATAGTGGGCACAGTTCAGCTATTATGTCCCTTGATTTTCACCCTAAGAAGACTGATATTTTCTGCTTCTGCGATACAGAAAATGAAATTCGGTATTGGAACATTACTTCATCCTCTTGTACCCGAGTATCCAAGGTTAGTCAAACAGTTATATTCTATCATGTCTATTTTCAACAATGTTATGTGTCCCTAATATTCATCTTAATCGGTTGTTTCAGGGAGGTAGTGCTAAAGTGAGGTTTCAGCCTCGTTTGGGACAGTTACTTGCAGCAGCTTCTGATAAAGTGGTGTCTATTTTTGACGTCGAAAGTGACAGACAAATTTACTCACTCCAGGTAAAAGATTGAGCTGCTCTATAAAGCTATCGTGATGTTTTTCACTTCAAGATTTTTCTGTGGATTTTGTAGTTAAATCATTTGTCTCTCTGTAGGGTCATCCTGAACCGATAAACAATATTTGCTGGGATTCTACTGGAGATATGTTAGCATCTGTTAGTCCAAATTGGGTGAAAATCTGGAATTTGACATCAGGAGATTGCGTTCAGGAGCTCAACTCCACTGGAAACCAGTTTTATTCCAGTGTTTTTCATCCAAGCTATTCAACTTTATTAGTAGTCGGAGGGTTTTCGGTAAGTGTTTTTCAAATTATTACTGGTGTTTGCGTGTCATAGGTTCATAATATCCTCATTGGTTTTAGTCTTACTGTTTTTTTTTCTGGTGGTGTGCAGTCCATAGAGTTGTGGAACATGGCTGAGAACAAGAGCATGACAATTTCTGCACATGAGAATGTGATTTCTGCATTGGCTCAGTCTCCTGTCACTGGAATGGTTGCCTCCGCGAGTCGTGACAACGCCGTAAAGTTGTGGAAATAAATATCACATAAAATTTTATGATCTAATATATCTCTCCTATATTCTTTTTTCATTAACCCTTTATTCCAAAAGAATTTCAGAGATCTATATTGAAAGCAAAAAGAATTCAGAGGTCTTTGAACTTAGTATGCAAATAAGGTATACTAGTAGCACATAAAACAAATTTTGAGTTATTGTGTATAAAATTCTCAGTACTTCAACTGAGTTATTCTACAATATTTGCAATACAATTTTTATGTACTAGTTATAGTTTATTTGGAGTTAAGGAAGTTTATATCTTACTACTAATATACTGCTTCCATCTTATAATAATATTCACATTCGGACCTACCTAAAAAATTGGCCCAAAATTAATGTTATTTTTTGATTTTTTATTTAGCATTAGTTATCTTTTATTTTTATTTAGATCTTCTAATTACTATTATCTTTTATTTGAAGTCTTAATTGGTGTAAAATATGTAAATGTGACAGAAGTGTGAGTTTGTGTGTGCCATCAACGATTTTAAAAGTGTGAATTTGAGATGTTATTAGAGTTAGGAATATGGCAGCTCAGATTTTTATCAGGTCTAAAAAAATTCTTGAATAGATATTTTCTCCATCTCAAATTATTAAAACTTTTATAATAATAATAATAATAAAATATTGATTTTGGCTTGTCCATTATACATTTCACTAATTTTTTTAATGTTTTAAAATTTTTGTTTATTTTTTCATACTTTTCCGTACAACATCAATTATATTTACAAATTTATATAAAATTAACTACATTTATGAAAAATATATAATCTTTCATAAGGTACAAGAGAATAATATCAAATGTCATCAAAGCGCTATATACATTAGAGAGAGGGAGCGGTCAAAGAGGGCTTAGGGTTATCCGTTTTCGATGAGCGGTGGCACGTTCCATCGGAGAGAAGGGTAGGGTGGGTGGAGGTCAGGAAGAAGAATTTCCATGGGTGGGTTCCCCAATGGGACTCTTATCCGCCAGGCAGAAACAAGTTCGATAGTGTGAAGAAGGAAGTTACATCTTTCTATATCTCTGAGTTCTCGATTGACATGAAAGTAAAGGATCTCTATGATCTCCTTGGTTGCAATGGTAAGGTGGAGGAGGTTGCTATTTCACCTAGGCGGAATAGATTCGGCAAAAAGTTTGGTTTTGTGAGATTTTCGGAGGTTGAAGACCCGAGGCTTTTGGCGGTGGTTTTGGATAACGTTCAAATTTTGGGTAAAAAGATCCATGCCAATTTACCCAGGTTCGAGAGATTCAGCAATAACGCTGTGAGAAGGGGCGGGGGGCATGGTTAATGGTGTTGGGGGGCAGTTCCCGACGAGGAGGCGATTGAATGAGGGCTTTGTGAAGGGGAGGGAGCAGAGGTCTTTTGCAGAGGTGGTGGCAGGTTTGGAGCAGTCCTCAGTGGTGAAGGTTAAGGAAGATTTTGCTTTCGAGTCTAAGGCGGGGTTAGGGCAAGACTTCAGAGGGAGTTTGTCGGGGAGGTGGTCATTTAGGGGTCAACCTATAAAATTCAAACTGCTTTGGAAATGGAAGGATATTATGCAATCAAAGCCACTCCTTTGGATGATTCTCTATGTCTCCTTGAAGAAACTGAAGATGGTTTTCTCGAGGTCATCTTCGGGGAGGAGGAGTCGTGGTGGAGGAAATTGTTTAAGGAGGTGATGAGCTGGAACGGGGAAGTACTGGATGAAGGGAGAGCGGCATGGTTTCGGATATTCGGGGTCCCTGTTCATGCTTGGAACACTGAGTTTTTTGTCTTGTTAGCAAACACAGTTGGTTCTTTCATTTGCCTCGATGAAAATACTGTCTCTGGTGTGAACATGGATGTTGCTAGAATCAGGATCAGGGTTCCTTTCTCTAGCATTGTTGCGGATTCTCTTTCGGTGATTATCGATGGCAAGAAATTTTCTCTCTTGCTAAAGGAAGAAGCTTCAGTTCAGAGGTGTTGTTCAGGTAATCCTTTATCTCTTTTTTCTGGCTCTGCTTCTTCTGATTCAGAACCAGATTCGGCAGATGTTGATCATAATACAAAAGCAGGGTCTGATCAATTTTCAAACAATGGTATTCCAGAGGGTTCTGTTTTCGATTATTCTATCTTGGCAGACTGTGTTAAGAGAGAAGCAGTTAGAGGGGTGTTGGTAAGTGGTTCTGCAGTTGATAGTATAAACTCTATTTCTTCGTTTTTGAAGGGTCCTTTTGATAAGGTAGTGGACGACCTTAAGGGGGATAATTTGTCGCAAGCTATATGTCAGGAGGGCGATTCTCATGTTGGGGTTGATTCTGGGTAGAATGTTTCAGTGGTTCCTTGTTCGTTGGTGAGTTCGGAGCGGAGAAATTATGCTAAAAAAGCGTTATAGAAGAATTTCATATTGGAAGGGGTTGCTTAACAGAAGGTCGAGGTGGCACGTGAAGAAGATTAAGAGGAAAGGTTTTGTGTGTAATTTGAGTATGGAGGTTCCAATGGTCCATTCCGCTATCGTAAAGGAGAAAGGGGTGGAAAATAGTAACTCCCAATCTATTTCTTAAGTTCCCGTTTTCCTTTCAGCTCCGGCCAATCCCATTAGTGGAATTTCCTCTACTTTCTATGGCGAACAAGGTGAACACTTGGATATTGTGAGGTGCAACGGGAGACAATGGGATCTTGTGTTGAATAGAGGGGGGGGGGGGCTCTTATGGGCGTATGTGGAGGCTTTGGGTATGGTGGATCCGGGTGGCCGAAATAATTTTGCGCGGAGTCTTGAAAGGTTGGAGGTAGAAACATGTCGTAAGAAAATGGTGGGGGGGGGGAGGGGATTCAAACTCGGTTTAAATGATTATAGGCTCCTTAAATATAAGAGGTGGATGCAATGCTCTTAAAAGGAAAAGAATAAGTTCTTTGATTTCTAAGAGTAACGCGGATGTGTTTTTGTTACAAGAAACCAAGATGTCTGTTTTGC
The DNA here is from genome assembly GCF_029867415.1 of Vicia villosa. Lineage (NCBI taxonomy): Eukaryota > Viridiplantae > Streptophyta > Magnoliopsida > Fabales > Fabaceae > Vicia > Vicia villosa. The sequence goes on from NW_026705228.1 coordinate 871,997, forward strand.
AAGAATGTTTAGTCAATAGTTTTTGGTGTAGCTCCGAAATTGGTTACTCTTTTTCATACTCTTCGGAATCTTTGGGGGGTATGATAACGATGTGGAAGAGAGGGGTGGTGGAAGTCATTAGTAGCTTTAAAGGTGATGGTTATCTAGGGATCAAGATCCTTTGGAAGGATAAATTATTTTACACTGTGAATGTTTATTCCTCTTGTGAGTTGTCTAAAAAGAAAGTTCTTTGGAGTAGATTATTGGAGTTGAAGTCGTTGTTTAGTGATGGAGAATGGATTATTGGTGGGGACTTTAATGCAATTAAAACGTGTGGTGAGAGAAAAGGGAGGACGGAAGTGATAACCAATAGTGAGATGAAGTCTTTCGCGGAGTTTATTGAGAAGAGTTTGTTGGTGGATGTTCCAAGTAAAGGCAAAAAATTTACTTGGTATAGTGGTGATGGTAAGTCCATGAGTAGGATTGACCGGTTCTTGTTGTCTAATGGAGCTGTGAATGGTTGGGGTGTTGTCGGCCAACTAGTGGGTAAAAGAGACATATCAGATCATTCTCTAATATGGCTTATGGTGGATAACTTCAATTGGGGGCCAAAACCTTTCAAATTTAATAATGAATGGTTTTATTTTGATTCTTTCCTCCCTTTTGTGGAAAAGGAATGGGTAGGATTTAAGGTGGAAGGAAGATGTGACTTTGTGTTGAAAGAAAAACTTAGGCTCCTAAAAGAAAGACTTTAATGGTGGAATAAGGAGGTTTTCGGTAGAATTGATTTGGAAGTGGAGGAGGGTGTTAGGGACATGAATTTTGGTGATGAAAGTTTAGAAATGGAAATGGGGAATCTTCATTTCGATATTTTATAAAAAAGGAAGGAAGCGACGATTCGGTTTTGGTTGAACTTGAGAATTAAATAAAACATGTTAGTTCAAAAATCGAGACTCAAATGGCTTAACGAAAGGGATTCTAATAGTAACTTCTTTCATAAAGTGATGAAAGAAAAAAGAAGTCACAATCATATTGGTCCGATTAATTCTCCAAGGTGGTTTGTTGGAATCTGTCAAGGAGGTAAAAGAAGAGGTCACTAGACATTTTGGTAATAAATTTGTTGAAGAGGTAGTAGAGAGGCCTTTATTGGATGGTATTGATTTTGATAGTATTAGTGGGGATGATTGTAGTTGGCTTGAAAGACCTTTTCAAGAGGAGGAAATTAAGGAGGCTATTTGGGGGTGTGCCGAGTCTAAAAGTCTGAGTCCAGATGGTTTCTCTTTTCATTTCATCAAGAAAGGTTGATCCTTCCTTAGAGGGGTTTTTTTTTTTGCGCTTCTTCGATTATTTCTTTCATGGGAGATTTCTTTCCAAAGCGGTTTATTCTTCTTTTTTGGCTTTGATTCCTAAGTCTCACAACGCTTTATATTTGGACGATTATAGACCAATATGTTTGGTGGGAAGCATGTATAAAGCTATTGCGAAACTTTTAGTGGGGAGATTGAAACAGATTTTGAGTTCCATAATTTCTCCTTGTCAAAGCGCATTTGTTCCGGGGAGACAATTACTTGACGGAGTTTTGGTCGCCAATGAGGTGGTTGATTATGCTAGAAAGGAAGGTACTCCGTGTCTCCTTTTTAAAGTGGATTTCAAGAAGGTGTATGATAAAGTGTCTTGGGATTTTTTACGTTATATGTTAAAGAGAATGGGGTTTGGAGAGAAATGGAGGAATTTGATGGAGCTTTTGATCTTTCAAAGTAAGATGTCAGTGTTGGTTAATGGGACCACTAAGGAATTCATTGTGAAGAGGATTAAGGCAAGGCGATCCACTTTCTCATTTCCTTTTTGTTATTGTGGAGGAAGGTCTTACGAGGTTGGTTAGGAAATCGTGCTCTATTGGGGAGTTTGGTAGTTATCCCATCAAAAGGAGTTGTCACGTAGATGTTCTCCAATTTGCGGATGATACTCTATTGGTGGGAGAAGGTTCTTGGAAGCATGTGAGAGTGATCAAAACGGTGTTGAGGGCGTTTGAACTTGTTTCGGGTCTTGACATCAATTTCATAAAAGTAAGCTTATTGGTGTTAATATTTCCCCGTTCTTTTTGGATGTCGTAGCTTACTTTCTTTCTTGTAAAAGGGGAGAAAGTAACTTCTCTTTTCTTGGTATTCCGGTTGGCTCCAATCCTAGGAAATTTTCTACGTGGCAACCGTTGTTAAACAAGATGAAAAAAAGGTTATCAGGTTGGAAGAACCGTTTTCTCAATTTTTTACCCATTTTTTAATTGGTACTTCATTTACTTTAGTTGTGTTTTATTTAATAATAAAACAATCATTTTATCAAATTTATGTCACCTCACCATGTACTAGAAATATATAATCCATAATCTAAATAATTTTTTGTAAGTGAGCTTGAGTTTTATTTGGATTAAAAATTTTATATTTCTTAATCAATCAAATATATTGGATATATAGATGAAAGTTGTAATGACAGTGTAACTTAAAATGGTTACTGTAGAACATTCAAAATGCTCAAAGAATTTGGCAGTGTGCTTTGTTTTTTGCTTCATCCCGAACTGTAACAATATTTTTTAGACAAAATTTTATGCTATTCTCCCAGCATCTTCATCCCGTAGATATTAGTCTTTATGACTAGATTTATTACACAACTCACTCTCATTGAGACTCTTCCTCGCTAAAAATATAGATTGATCTTTATGACTCAATTTTTTAATTTTTTAATCTCATGTTGCCTAATGTTAAACAATGGGATGTGCGGATGATAAGATATCTTTTTATGATACAACTACTGAAAGTATCCTTCAAGTCCCTTTGGTCGAGGATGTGATAGAGGACAATATGATTTGTAAGATCAAAATGGGACGTATAGTGTGCGATCTGGGTATAGACTTTGGAGGGAAGCCCAGGTAAAACATATAAAGGGGGGATAAGAAGAGAATTGGTGTAGCCGTTATAACATCAAAGCACCACCTCGGGTTAAGCATCTTTTGTGGAGGATTTGTAGGGTTTATTTACCGACCCGGATAAGACTCCGACAATATCATGTTCAGTGCCCGTCAGTTTGCCAATTTTGTGACGCTAATATTTAAGATGATTGGCATGTTATATTTGGATGTACTGCTACTAACCATTGTTGGAGGGAAGCAAGTTTGTACTCCGTGATTGAGCCCCGATTAGTTTCTTTTGTTGATGCTAAAGCTCTTACATTTGATATTTGTAGTAGGGAGGATAAGAAGATTGCTAGAAGAGTAGTTGTTATGCTAGATATGTTATGGAGGAATAAATATAATAAATTATGGAATGATGAGAAGGTTTGATAGCTCTTAGCAACTGGCAGGCTTGGCTTGCGGCTCAGCAGGACCAACTTACAGATAATCCTCCCCAACACTCTACGAGATGGGAAGCTCCTAATGTTGGGTGGTTCAAGTGTAATGTTGACGCATGTTTCAATTCTCAAAAAGTCACCACTAATAGATGATGGTGTGTTCGTGATAACCTTGGCCGCTTTATATTTGCAGGTGTTGCTTGGGATATTGGTACTCACTTTATCTTAGAAGCAGAAGCCCTTGCCCCTAAAGAAGCAATTCATGGAGCTATAATCTTGAATCTTCAGTAAGTCATCTTTGAAAGTGATTCCCAAATGGTTGTTTAAGATCTTCGAACAAAGCACACGGGTAGATCTGAGTTTAGTCTGATTATTTATGCTTTACAATCCTTGTTGCTTTCTTATCCTAACTTTAAGGTAAAGTTTATTAAACATCAAGCGAATTCGGTTGCCCATTTGTTAGAAAAGGTGACCAATTATTGATCTAGGCGTAGTAGTTTTCATTTGATACCTCCTTGTATTGAACATCTTCTGATTAATGATATGAGTTAAGTTTGATTTTGTCAAAAAAAATGTTTATGCCTAACTTAAGTCAGGTCAAATCATAAGCTCTTGTTATTAGACTCAGTTAAAAGTTATAAATGATTTCATTTTTAGAGGATGTTTTTAATTTGATAAAAAAGTGTTGTATAAAAAAGTCTTGTAAGATTGAAATGTCCAATCATACAAAGACATTTGATCCTGGGATAAAGAACAACAAACAACTAAATGGCTTTAGTGCAATAGCAATATAAAAGACAAGAAAATAAGAAGACGTTTATCTAGTTTCATCAAATTGATTTACTTTAAAGGAGAGAGCAATTCTTCAATTTGCTATATTTTAAAAATTGTTCCAAAAGACTACAAGATGAGTTAAAAAAACATCAAAGATCTCAAAATCAAATCCTATTTTTATCTAATATATGAATTAAACAAGTTCAAGGTGTTTAAAGTCTTTTTTCAAACCCCTTTCTACCCTTACTTCTTATTAGAATTTCTATATCTTATTCAACTCATACTGACAACAGGCGAGATAAAATCATATTTATAACTGCCAAAATCCTAAAGATTCAAATTTGTCCAAAAAAGACCCATCATTAAACAAATACGAGAACCGACCCGACCGGATACTCACGAACTACCGCTAGTCCGCCGCCAAAAAAAGCATTTTTGTTTTTCCCGAGCACCTTCACGACTACTGAATTCTCTTACGAGGGCACATTATGAACAAAATTTTCCTCTGACTCGATAATGACCTTTATAAAGTGCAAACATATATCAATTATTTCTCTCTCTCTCTCTCTCTCTCTTGATAAACTTGAGGACTGACCAAGTGAATGAAACTTTGAATATTATAATTTATTTTTACACATTCTTGGTGACCCCTAACTCACAAATCATTCCTCTTGGCCACACCTCTTCCTTGACCCCTTCGACAAGAGCAATATATTCTGCTTGAGTAGTTGATAACAATCATTGATTGTTAATTTTCCTTACAATTTATAATTATCCCAAACAACGCAAGCATAAAACATGATAAGAAATTTTTAGTGCCCAATGCATAGCCTGAATCTACAAAATTCTCCAAAGTGTCTTCCTCTCGAGTTGATTTTGTCTACTTTAAACTAACATTCAAATACCCCAACACCCACTTCAAAACTTCCCAATGAACTTGACCAATACTTTCCATAAACCGTCTAACTATGCTGATTGTATATACTAAGTCTGATCTACTACAAATCATAACATACACAATGCTTCCAACCTCACTAGTATAGGGGGTACTTTCCATTATGTTAGACGTTGGCCTGAGGATCTAGAGGGGGGTGAATAGATCTCACAGAGTTTTTCGGAATTATTTCGAACTAAAGCGAAAGCGGTTCTGAATCGACTTGCGTCTATTCCGGACCGTTATTGCAAGGGTCGTATATGTGACAAAACCACAAGATAATTGAGATTAACGATGAAGTGATATGTTATCGAATCAATACGTTTCACAGCTGAAAATCAATTAACTTCTAAATTGACAAACTTTGATTTGCAATGCAGTAATAATGGAATAAGCAAAAAGACAAACACTTGGTGATAATGTTCAAGTTGATGATGATTCAAGATGTGGTGAATTGTGATGTTTATGCAGAACCTTAATTCACAATTTTAACACTTGAATCATTAATCAATTTTGCAATTATGACCAAATATGAACAGAATGTAAATGAAAAGATAAAAGCGACAAGAACATGATATTTGTTCAGGCAGTTCGTCGATCGTCCTCGCTACGACTACGTCTGCCCCCAATTCCAAATTGAAATTGGGAAATCTTCCATTAATGTTGAAAGTAGTATATACAAAGAAGAAAACAAAGCGATAAACAATAAACCAAATTTGTCGATCCTTTGAATCTTCTTCCCCCTTAATCTTGATCCAGATCAAGGTGATCCAAGAGCTTCACTTGATCCCTTTTCTGCAGTGTCTTGAATTGCCTTGAACCCTTGTTCTTCAATCTTCACACTCAGATGTATCCTCGATGAAACCTCTTGATAAAAACCCCCAAGAAACACCTATCTTGGAGGACAAAACCCTCGGATTTTATTCACCAAAAACCCCACAAATCTTCACCCACTAGGAATCTTCAATTCTATTCCATGGACGTTATCGAACTCGATCACTAACCCTCAACGCAAGAATGATTATGTGTAATTGTGTTGGAGATGACGAAGAACGAAGATGAGAAGCCTTTGTGTATCTTTCAGTCGTTGGTGTTATTTTCAATAATTGAACCTAGGACAATATATATGAGAGCTGGTATGTTGGAGCAAAGTGAACACATGATTTGGGAAGTTTTTAGCATATAGGTCGACCTACCTTGGTGCTTAGGTCGACCTAACAGAGGTAAGAATGAGTCAGAATGAATTTGTTGCCAGTTGAGTCGACCTATTGCTAGGTTAGGTCGACCTAGAATCAGTTAATTCAGCTTTTTGAAGAATTCTTCAGATTAGGTCGACCTGTGGATGTGAGTGGGTCGACCTAACAGTGATATGACAAAAACTCTTCAGTTTAGGTCGACCTGGGAGTGTGGTTAGGTCGACCTACTTGTGGTATTTCTGAAACTTTCTTATTTTCTTAGTTTTGAGTCGACCTAGATATATTGCAGGTCGACCTGATTTGTCTTGAGTAGCCAACCTAGCATTTCCTTGAGTTCTTTTGCTTAAGCCTTTTTGTTTGTTTGCTTGTGGAGTTTTCCATGGATCAAAAACTTCTTTGTGAATGTGACCTTGTATTTACATTCTCCCCCTTTTTGATGATGGCAAACACTCAATGACATCTCATGATGGCAAACAATCAGTGACATCTCTAGCAGAACAAGTAGTGATTGCTCCCCCATACTCTCAGCATCCATAACTAAGCTCCCCCGTACTCTCAGCATCTATTCCCTGTACTCTCAGCATCTATCTCCCCCTTTGACAACATCAAAAAAAAAGAAATGCACGAGTAATAGAAACAAGAGACAGTATAAAATAGATAAGGCAGGAACGTAGCACACATAATCGTTAACAGAAGCAAGTAGAGGTGACATAATATCCAAAAAAAAACTTTTAATGTTACAACCAAGCACACATAATATTCAGACAAATTTAAAAGAAAACTAAACTAAGTACTTAGAAATCTTTAGTAAATATTCATGACAATGATGGAATGAGATGTAATGATATGATGGAATGAAAAGATATGCATCCTAACGCCTTCCCCGTCTTCCTCTTCCTCTTTGAAATGTTTGAGGACGGTCTTCTTCAACTTGTTCCAACAGATCAAGCACGGAGTGGTTTAGAGTATTGAAGCTTTGACTTATGTTGGCATGACGATGCAATGCCGTTTCCTCAAACTGATTCTGTCTTAGAGTCAAGTTGGAGGCAAAAGTATCAAAATCGCTTTTGTGGTCTTGAACCAGGCTGTATAGTGATTGATATTGACGTTGTTGTTCGTCATATCGATCTTGTTGAAGTTGTTGCATGTTCTGGAACTGAAGCTGCTGTGTGTCGAAGTGTTGTTGCTGTAGGAGTTGCATATTTTCAAGCATGGAGATGATGTTGGACTGATTCGGCGGAGGTGGAGCAGTGTATCCCCAAGGAATTTCTTCCTCTTGAGGAGGTACATATTGCCAATTTGAGTCCGTGTCATGAGCTACATCTTCCATGGTGTGATCCTCATCATTTGCTATTTCTTGATCATTTCCTTCTTCTTCATTCCCTGCAATGTGACCAAATTCCGTAGGATCATCATAGTTGTAGATGATCTTTCTGGTTCCCTTTTGAATGAGATAGTAGGTTTTCTTATTTGGATACCAATGGTATCCCATGAGGGTTAAGGTTGTTTGGGAGAAGTCTTGATTCTGTTTCATGTGAATGTAGGACAATCCATCGAGTTTCATGCCGAAATGGTTCACGATTGTTTGAATGATTGAGCCATAGCATAGAGCAGTAGTATTCTGCTTTACCTCTTCAAACTTGGCAGTTAGAAAGTGTGGCCAGTGCACACGTGTCCTGTTTTGAATCAGGTACATTAACACAACCTCATTTCGTTCAATTCTTGAGAATCCGCCTGCTCGTGGTCGAATGACTCTTGAGATAATCCAGTTGAGGAGCCTAGGATCTCTTTTTAGGTGACCGGTTGTGATGGATTCATTTTGCTTGTCAAAGACGGCAGGGTCTTTGAGAATAGATTTCATGTAGGCGACATGATCATAGTTGGCCGGAAAGTCACCGTCTTCTATACGAACTTCATCTCCTAAAAGTGTAAGACCAAAGATACTTATCCAGGCTCGTTTGTCAACAATATGGGATCTCGACCCCATCTTAAACCTAAAATTACAACCTTCCTCTCTTGTGAACCCTGCATAGAAAGCCCTAACAGTGTTTTCACAATACGGTGTGGCACACTCCAAAAGGGGGTGAACATTTTGATGCTGAACAAGACTGACAACATCAGGAATGTGCATGTGCTTAGCAACATGTTGATTATAGATATATTGCTTGACTACCTTCCTCTTCATTTGCCATTTTTCAAAATTTTCTTTGCAATCAGGATGAACAAGGGCTACAGCACTTACCGGTTGAGAGGATGATCCAGATGCGATTTCCTTTCCCTTTCTTGATTTTGGAGGCATTCTTGCTGATGATTTGTGTGAGAGGGATGATTTTTGACAACCTTTGGGTTTGAGGAATTAGGGTTAGCCGTACACAATGATGTGAGAATGAGTGGGAAAGAAAAGAGGAATGATTATGAATGAATGGGGATGGGTCGGGTCGACCAACAGACCCAAATTTGGGAATTTTTGAAGTAGTAGGTCGACCTAAATGAAGGCTGGGCCGACCTAACAGAGAAGCCTTTAAAAAATTGCAGATAAGGTCGACCTAAAAGTAGGGTAGGTCGACGTAACTGGGCATTTTTGGTTTCTGCTGAAAGTTTTCTTCTGTAGGTCGACTCAGATGCAAGGTAGGTCGACCTAAGTTGCTTCAAATGTTTGAAATGCCTTAGGGATGTTACTATATGATGCATTTATGCTTAGTTACTTGCTTGTATGCCCAAAACATGATATGTTATGAATGGAGATGATAGACACATATATGAAATTGAGATATATAGATAAACATATATGAAGTCACTATAAGCATGTTAATTGATAGCATATTATAGTATCAATAAAATTTTTGGAAGTGAACAATAAATATGTTACCGCTTTCTCAATGTGTAGGTGTTTTGTCATCATTGTGTGGAATTCTCTTGTCAGTGTGCCATACTCCTAGATTTGATGATGAATTGTCTTGATAGAATGTTTCATGACTTGATTGCTTGATTTTGCGAAAAACTCATCTAGTATCGATTACTTGATGTTCTCCCGGATGCGGGACAGGGTCCCAAACATTATTCTGCTTAGAATAGGTTTAAATTTCTTTGCAATGCAACTTGCCAATTGCACATCAAGTAATGCGTCCTTTGTGTTTTTCGGGTTAACTTGTATTTGTGATGTATCTTATACATTAGTGGTGGCCATGTCACCTACATTTCCTTTGCCAAGAATAGTTCTTCATAGATGACATACCAAAAAGTGATATGTCTCCCTTTATGTGTTTTGAGCATCAGCTATCAAGGAACCACCACCTTTCGGCGATGTCAAGACACTTTTCCTGCAAAATTAATTTAGAATGGAAGGTCCCCAATCTTCATTGGGTCCTAGGTGGTGAGTACAGAAGTTGTTGCACTTAGGCAACCATTGAAATACTCCTTTAGGAACTAAAATCCTCCTAAATTTGCATTTTTCAATGGTATGACCCTTTTTGCAATAATAATGACAGGTAATATGATGAGAATATGCTGTTTTGCTAGTTGATACTTTTGGTACAAAAGTGTATTTACTATATAAAGGAGTATACGATCTTTTGAACTTATTTGGATCAACCGCAAAAGTCACTTTTGGTTGTAGAGCCTTGTCTAACTTGGCTTTTAGATCTCTTACTTCTTTTTGCCAAATGTGACATGTCTCACAACCAAACCATGATGTAAGATCTATTTCAACTTTATCCTTTTGAATGTCTAGCATAGATTGTTTTAAAGCTTCCATATCCTTTTCGGTTTTCTCAACTTTTGATTCAAGATATGAAAAGATTTTCTTATTTGAGGCCAAAAGTTTGAAAGCTTTAATTGCATCTCTATGTAATTCTTCAAAAGCAAGTTTTAGTTGAGAATGAGATACCTTATCTACGAGTTCAGGTTTAAGATGACTTACAGCTTTCTTTTTCTTGTGTTGATGAGCCATAAAACAGAGGTTTGCTGATTTTTCTTCATCGCTTGATGAGCTTTCACTAGATGAATCACTTTCCCATGCTATGTAGGCTCTCTTAGATTTGTTATGACCTTTGCTTTGGTTCTTCTCTTTTTCCTTCTTAAGGTATGGACAATCCGGTTTGTAGTGACCGGCTTTCCCACAATTAAAGCAAGGGCCTTTGATTTTTCCTTTGTTGTCGTCATCTTGTTTGAACTTGTTTGATTGCTTTCTATAGTTGATCAAGCCTTTGTCAGAATGTTTTGCTCCATTTTTCTTTAGATATTTGTTGTATCTTCGCACAAACAGTCCCATTTCCTCATCATCGGAGTCTTCGTCATCACTTGTATCACTATCCTCTAGCTCTTGTCTTGAGGTCTTGGAGCTTGAAGCTTTTAGAGCTATTGAATTCTTCTCTACCTCTTTCTCCATGTTCTTTTCTTTCTTTGCCCTTTTCTCATGCATGTCAAGGCATTTAAGGTGTTGTTCATGTTCCTCTAGTTTACCAAAGAGAGTGGTAATGTCTAAGGTGTTTAGATCATTTGCTTCCTTTATTGCTGTAACCTTGGGTTGTCATTCCCTGTTCAAGCATCTTAAGATTTTGTTAGTAGCAACTGCATTGGAAATAGGTCTATCAAGAGAATTTAACCGATTTTTCAGGTGAACGAATCTCTTCTGCATGTTTTCGATGGATTCACCATCTTCCATGTGGAAGAGTTCGAACTCTTGAGTTAACGTATTGATCCTAGCTAGTTTGACATCATCCGTTCCCTCGTGGGCAACTTGCAATGTGTCCCACATAGCTTTAGCGGATCTACAATGGGAAACGCGATAGTATTCATCAACTCCTAGAGTTGAGATTAGAATGTTTCTCGCTTTCCAATCGTATGCATATCTCTTTTCATCTTCAGCATCCCAAGTATTTTCTGGTTTTGGAACAACTGCACCAGCTGCATTTGTCATGGTGATCTGAAAGGGACCATTGACAATAGCTGTCCAGATGTTCCTATCAATTGCATTGATATGGACACACATACAATCCTTCCAATAGCCATAGTTTTCACCGTTGAAAACTGGAGCTCTATTGTGAGCCCCTTTAGGTCCGGAAGCCATCTTTCCAATAAGTGTTTCACGTAGCACGGAATAAACCAGAGCTCTTGATGCCACTTGTTAGACGCTGGCCTGAGGATCTAGAGGGGGGGTGAATAGATCTCACAGAGTTTTTCGGAATTATTTCGAACTAAAGCGAAAGCGGTTCTGAATCGACTTGCGTCTATTCCGGACCGTTATTGCAAGGGTCGTATATGTGACAAAACCACAAGATAATTGAGATTAACGATGAAGTGATATGTTATCGAATCAATACGTTTCACAGCTGAAAATCAATTAACTTCTAAATTGACAAACTTTGATTTGCAATGCAGTAATAATGGAATAAGCAAAAAGACAAACACTTGGTGATAATGTTCAAGTTGATGATGATTCAAGATGTGGTGAATTGTGATGTTTATGCAGAACCTTAATTCACAATTTTAACACTTGAATCATTAATCAATTTTGCAATTATGACCAAATATGAACAGAACGTAAATGAAAAGATAAAAGCGACAAGAACATGATATTTGTTCAGGCAGTTCGTCGATCGTCCTCGCTACGACTACGTCTGCCCCCAATTCCAAATTGAAATTGGGAAATCTTCCATTAATGTTGAAAGTAGTATATACAAAGAAGAAAACAAAGCGATAAACAATAAACCGAATTTGTCGATCCTTTGAATCTTCTTCCCCCTTAATCTTGATCCAGATCAAGGTGATCCAAGAGCTTCACTTGATCCCTTTTCTGCAGTGTCTTGAATTGCCTTGAACCCTTGTTCTTCAATCTTCACACTCAGATGGATCCTCGATGAAACCTCTTGATAAAAACCCCCAAGAAACACCTATCTTGGAGGACAAAACCCTCGGATTTTATTCACCAAAAACCCCACAAATCTTCACCCACTAGGAATCTTCAATTCCGTTCCATGGACGTTATCGAACTCGATCACTAACCCTCAACGCAAGAATGATTATGTGTAATTGTGTTGGAGATGACGAAGAACGAAGATGAGAAGCCTTTGTGTATCTTTCAGTCGTTGGTGTTATTTTCAATAATTGAACCTTGGACAATATATATGAGAGCTGGTATGTTGGAGCAGAGTGAACACATGATTTGGGAAGTTTTTAGCATATAGGTCGACCTACCTTGGTGCTTAGGTCGACCTAACAGAGGTAAGAATGAGTCAGAATGAATTTGTTGCCAGTTGAGTCGACCTATTGCTAGGTTAGGTCGACCTAGAATCAGTTAATTCAGCTTTTTGAAGAATTCTTCAGATTAGGTCGACCTGTGGATGTGAGTGGGTCGACCTAACAGTGATATGACAAAAACTCTTCAGTTTAGGTCGACCTGGGAGTGTGGTTAGGTCGACCTACTTGTGGTATTTCTGAAACTTTCTTGTTTTCTTAGTTTTGAGTCGACCTAGATATATTGCAGGTCGACCTGATTTGTCTTGAGTAGCCAACCTAGCATTTCCTTGAGTTCTTTTGCTTAAGCCTTGTTGTTTGTTTGCTTGTGGAGTTTGCCATGGATCAAAAACTTCTTTGTGAATGTGACCTTGTATTTACACATTATCCTCTTCTTTTCTTCAATTTAAGGACATTGCTTAACCATGTGATGATTGGTGACCCAAAAGAGTGTTGTTAGTTTTAGCATATTATATTACGAACCGCCCGATTACTTTTTTCAAGTAACTATATTGAGATAAACACTATTCACTCTTGAAGTTTCTCATGATATCCATCCATAGGATATTAAGAGAAGAGAAAAACTATATTATAGGATTATGCGTTTAAGGTTACGAAGAAGATAAAGATTTCTGCATAAAATTCAACAAATCTAAAAAACACAATTTAGTGACCGATTATATAATATCTAAATAAATCACAAAAATTTTAATGTTAGATGACTGACATCACACATTTTAAAAAAATTTGAAGTTACGAAAATAAAATGAGTCTGAACTGCATGATTAAGTTATACTTTTTTTATTTCAATTTGATCTTATAAGAGTTTGTTTGGTAAGAAAAAAGATATATCTTTTAGCTTTTAATTTTTCAGCTCACATTAATAAAAAAAGGGTTAAATATACAAACCCCCCTGTAATATTAGCGAGATTAGGTTTAAGCCCCTGTAAAAAAAAATTTTAAAACCACCCTCATAATTTCCAGATTCCGTGGATTTTGCCCCTGTGCAGCCTAGATTCTATTTTTTGATGACTTGGCAGTCCAGTTGGATTTTTATTTTAATTTTTATTTAATTTGTAAGAGCCACGTGGAATTTATTTCATTTTTTATTAATTTTTTACTTTTTGTATTATTTATTTATTTTACGTTTTGTTAAATATTTTTTATTAATATTTTTTAGAAATTATTTTTTTAATTAATCAAAATATTACATTTGCATTTGGACCTAAGCCCAATAATATTCAATAGTTAACCAGTGGCCCACCAACTCTTCCATTATTTTCAATTCATTAGTTTGAATGTTTGGTTGTTATATAAACAATTATTCTGTTTATTCAACAAGCGATGTGGGACTAAAAGTGTAGTATATAAACACTGTTACTAAAGCAACCTGGATTGCAAGTACGTACAGGGACTTTTTCCTTAAGTTCAATTATAGTGTTGGACTGCACTGCTATTTCCACCTGAGATCAACATACAAAAGCATATAGAAACAAAAATCAATGACCAAGTAATGGACACGAGATGAAATCCAAAAATATTTGAAAGGAAATATAGCAGTACAAAAGAGGAACTTGTATATAAAAAAGAAGAGTTGTCATTGGCTAGTTTTTTGTCAAGGGTTCATTGGCTAGTTTGTACAAATATATTTTTCATTCATAGCTAACTTATAATAATCATATATATGATATCTCAACATGAACAAACAAACCATTATCCAACTAGATTTCCACGAATGCTCCGATTTACCGTTGCTGGCTGCATTCATCTTCATTCGAATTTAACTCTTCAAATACAAAATCTATAGCCTTACCTGAGTTTTCTGCAGCCTGTGTGTTGGAGAAGACATCAGCCACCAAGGATGCTATCTTAGACTTTGATACCTATATTTTACTTGTTTTTTGTTATTACGAAAATATTATTAATGGCATACTGCATAACTTTTAATCTTAATTAACTCACCTAATGCAACATCTATGGTTATTTCAACTCTCACTTTAGAGCACAAGTTCACGTTCCAGTTGACAAACATGTTCAATAGTGGTGGAACAATTCTTGATTTGGAATATGTTGAAAATGGTGCTAATATTAAAGCTAAAGGTTGAGGGAGTTTTCTTACTTATTCTAGTGAGTCACCTTAGAAGTTTGAAGTGAATGGCTGTGGTGTGGATTTTCCTTGGATTGAAGAGGTGCTGACAGAATACTAAGTGTTGCAGAAAACTATCATCAAAACTATCATGCTGGGAAAAGAGTAAGAGATATAAATGATAGCTTGTTATAATAATGGGATGTTCCATCAAATTATCTCTCTTATAGGTATCGTGGTGCTGCAGTGTTAGTTTTTTCAAAATGGCCTTGCTCGTTGAAAATGGTGCTGCAGTGTTATTTTTTGTAGATGATGTCCCACATCGTTGGATATAAAAACATAATTAGTGTTTATATACCAAAAAAACAAATAATTCTATGAATAAAAAATAATGTGAGGATAAGTAGGGCATTAGGGAACTATGGAAATATATACAAATTTAGACCCCAATGTTGATATTTTGATAATTTTAAAAAATATTAATAAAAATAATTTAAGAAAATATAAAAAAAAAATATTAATATAAAATTAATACAAAAAATTAGAAAAATTTAACAAAAAATTAAATAATTCCACGTGGCTTTTAAAAAATTAATCAAAAATAAAATAAAAATCCAGCAGCATTGCCAGGTCACTCAGAATTGGAATCTAGGTTGAAATAGTGCATTCAGGGACTATAATGATAGAATCTAAATATTATGAGGGATGTTTTACAAAAAAAACTTTACCAGGGGCTAAAAACAAATCTCGCTAACATTACAGGGGGGGTTTGTATATTTAACCCATAAAAAAATTATGTTTGGTAACAGACATTTAGCTTGTAACTTGTAGTTTTTTTTACTAGCTTTTTATTTTTTTTTCTCAAAATTTATTTGAAGTAGCTTTTGAGCTTGTAATTTTTAACCTGATACTTTTTCTTCAATTTATACCTTTATTATTTTAACAAAGATCCGTTATTATCCTTTATATTTTATTATAATTTAAAGTAAAATAAATGGGTTTTAAATGTGAAAATAAGAAAGATCAAACATTTTTTCCTCTCTAATTTTCTCCCCATCTTCCTCCTTACTGACATCTTTGTTCTCAATTGAAGTTCACTCCTACAATCCTACTCCATGATCTGAAACATACCGCCAAATTGTAGTTTATATCGCTCATTTTCATTTTCAGACACAAGTGTCTTTATTTCTCTCATTTTTAATATTATTTTGAAATTATAATATTTTTATTTTATGTATCTTGTTAATTTTCATTACAAAATTTATATATAAATGTTTATATATTAGTTTAATGCATATTTTGATCCCTTAACTTAATTTAAGATTTCACTTTCATCTCTTAAGTAATAAACATTCATATTAGTTCCTTAAAAACCATTATGTTAGTTAAGTTGGTCCTTTTGTTAAATTTTATAAAAAGACATATTAAGTTGTGCGTACGTGGCAATCCAACTGATTTTATTTTATCTTATATGAAATTATTTTATTTTACATAGAATTTGTGCTTATTTAGAGTTTATTATGCATTATTTCATTCCATTACATACCTTTTCACGCCGCATCCTATCCCTAGTTTCATTTCATTCCAAACTTGAAACAAGAACACAAGAGAAGACAAAGAGAAAAGATGAAACCTAGATTTCCTAGAATACGAAGAAATTTAAAGAGAGACGAAATTCTCAAAATATGTTTGAAGCGGAATGAATACTCACCTCCATTATTCATTTTCATTATTCAAAAGGTATGTATATTGTCGTTTGAACTTGTTAAAAATCACAACTTTTTGGATTCTGCATCTTCCTCACTGATTCTTTTACCTTATTTAGCTTGAATAGGTCATGGACAAGAGATTTAAGTGTATTGTACATAATAAGAGGAGGTTTGACAATGTGATATTGGTTAATGGAGTCATTTTAAAAAGAATTGAGTGGTTTAAATGATTTAGGATACTCAAGTGTGGCGAGTCTTTGATATTATGATGAAACGGAAATTAACAAGGTTGTTATATTGCAAGATGATTTGGGAACCAAGAGGATGAAAATTACCACATAGGTGAGTGAGAATGTGCATTTGTATGTTATCCATCCACTGTCACAACCTGACATAATTGAAGAGCCAATACTTTCTATTGAATAAAATTTTGTAGGATCAAATGAAAAAGAAGAAGAATATCTTGTATTGAAAAATGACAACTGTGAGAGATAAGATGATGTGCTAAAGAACAAGATTAAGGAAGAAACCATTAAATTGGATAAAGCGAGCAAACCAAATAAACAAAGACATGTTGGATGAATCGGGTAATATAGAAAATGGTAAGTTGGATGAAATGAGTAATGTAGAAAAATATAAGTTGGAGGAAGTGAATAATATAGAAAAAGACAAGTTGGATGAAGTGAGTAATCTAGGTAATTGGTGAATTTTAAATATGTGAATATTTATTGTGTTTTACATTTGAATTATTAGGTAATATGTGAATTCTACATTTCTTACAAGCGTGTCAGTGAATACAATTACGAGGTTAGACATAACTCTTATAATGGAGAAAAATGTATTGTGAGTCTGTTAAAAAAGAATGCTCTTGTAGAAAATGGATGGTGACAGGGCTGACATGTTATCATGTAAAATATATTGATTATGTTAATGCATTCAATTATGTTAACTTCAATATTCTCATATATGAAATGGTTTAGTCATGTATCATATTTTATTCACAAATTAATTAGACTAATTGTATCATATGTGGTCCTTTACTTAATTTAAGGTTTCAATTAAGTCCCTTAAGTATCAAACCTTACATTTTTAATTCCTTAATTAATAGACTTATTCCAAAGGTTTATGTTATGTCATTTAACTCAATACTGTATGCAACATATTTCATATGGTTGTATTATATTAAAATTTTATAATTGTTTAGTTATAGCAAAGGAAAGCCTCAACACACTTTGTTTTGATCGACCAATTTTAATAAACCAACATGACTATTACATAGATTGCTCATGACCATAAAA
Source organism: Vicia villosa (assembly GCF_029867415.1). Lineage (NCBI taxonomy): Eukaryota > Viridiplantae > Streptophyta > Magnoliopsida > Fabales > Fabaceae > Vicia > Vicia villosa. The sequence goes on from NW_026705228.1 coordinate 889,549, forward strand.
TAAACACAACTTTTCATAATAATGTAATGACATTAAACCAACACAATCAATCAACTAACTTTATTAGAAATACATTGTTAAAAACACTACATTCAACCCTACACTAAAAATGACAAACACCATTAACATTTTCAGTAACCCTCTTGTGTGAACAACCTTATTCTTCAATTTAATTTTTTTATTCTTTTACCATTCAATCTTCAAATCACTTCTATCAAATTATTTCATCACATAACCACTTGAAGAAATTACAACCATTTTACATTTGATTTATGTAATTTCTACATCCCCTAAATTTCCCCCCAACATTCAAACTGTTCATGTCTGAAACTGTACAAAGAACACGCTCCTCTTGACAAAAATACTCTTTCCTCATTTTCTTTTGTGCATAAATCCAACTGTCCCATAACTTTGGTTGTTTGACTTTTAAGTGGTGCTTAAAATCTTTGACATTGAACACAAATTTAGAAGAAGATGAACGTTGAAGAAGACAAATGTTGAGAAAGATGAAGAAGAAACCCTAGAAACTCAAGAAATACACTAGCTTTTGTTAATGAAGCTTAGAATACTAATATAAAACCTTTGATGAGTCATTATTTTAACTTTTACCATGCTGTCATGCCACATCATCACAAATTAACAATTTTTTCTCAACATTTAACCGAAAGGATTAAGTTGACTAACAAAACTGTTTTATGGAACTAATATGTAACGTTTAATAGATAAAATGACTAAAGTGAAACATGAAATTAAATTAATCTAGTGACTAATTAACCCTTATTTATTTTGGTGTTATATTTAATTTTACATATATATATATATATATATATATATATATATATATATATATATATATATATATATATATATATATATATATATATATATATATATATATATATATATATATATATATATATAATGTTTTGCAGGTATCTATTATTACATTTATTTTTATCGAATGATAATTAATCTTTTAATATTATATAAAATAATGGAATCATTAATTTTTTAATTAAGAATGTCTTTTTATGTAATTTTACATTTATTAAATAATGTAATCGCTAATTTATCAAACACTCAAATTAATTTTTTTTAACTTTAATGATTAACTTTTTTTTCTTTCAATAATTATGATCTCTTAAATTTACTTATCTTGGTCATTAATCATTTCCGATGTTTTCCAAGTTAAAATGTTAATTCTAGCCTACATGTCATAGATCATAAACAACAACACATTTAGAGCGGTTCAAGGTATAATTCAGTCAAAAGATTGAACTGAACCAAACTGAACTATAATAAAATGTCCTTCAAACTAAATCAAACCGTTTCGATTTGTGCAGAATTGAATAGAATCAAAATTATTGGTTTGGTATAACGGTTCGGAATTACCAACCGTGTCAAACTATTAGAAAATAATTTTTTTCAAACCAAACAACTTACTATTATACTTGTTTTTAATTTTTTTTTTAAATAAAAAAAATTTTAACTTGTTTTTATTATTTTTAATTGATTACTATTTTTTTTAATATACTACTATACATGATTTTTACTAAAAAAATCATCATTTCTTATCTACTTTGACAATCAAAATCACAAACTCATTTAAAAAATTACAAATCAATCCTATAAAAATAATCAAATCACTTTAGATAAAGTGAACAAACTTGCAATCAAGGACTTAGTTATGTTTGTAGATTCGACTAAGCAATTATAATTTTTGCAATGAACTATTCACTTACCAACCATTATATTACTGAGTAATACATGTAGTCAGTAAAAAAAAAAAAAAACACTCCAACAAGTTCTATTAAAATAAAATGATATCCAAGTTTTTAGTATGTTACTAATCTACATTCAAATCGATCAGAATTTTTACATCATTTTACAAAAGATAATTTAACAATTAAGTTTAATAGGATTAGTAATCTCCCTAACCTTTGGTGTTTTTGCAAAAGTCATTTAAATCCAACTATTCTTATGGCTGATGATCAACATGTTAGTTTCACCATTAACTACAATAATTTTGATTTTGGTTTCTCTGTGGTTTATGCTTCCACTAATTACTTAACTAGAAGACAACTTTGGACTAGTCTCAATAACATTCCTTCTAATATTCCTTGGTCCTTCATTGGGGACTTTAATTCTATTGTTAGTGCTGCTGAGTATAAAGGTAACAACACCCCTGCTCAAACCCCTATTAATGATTTCTTTAATTGGTCTGATTCTAATCAGTATATTCATCTTCCTACTCTGGGCAATTTCTTTATTTGGTGTAATGGTAGGAGAGGTAGACATAGAACTGAAAAAAGATTAGATAGGGTTATTTGTAATATGCATTTGTTGGATGTTTGTAAGTCTGTTATTTGCAATACTTTGCCTAAGATCAAGTCTGACCACTATCCCATCCTCTATGCTATCAACATGGATTCTAGACCCCTTAAGTCTCAGTTCAGGTTTCATAGCATGTGGACTAAGAGTGAGGACTGCAGAAGAGTTATTGAGGAGGCTTGGAATGTGAAGGTGTTTGGCTGTCCCATGTTTGTCTTGGACAAAAAGTTGAAACTTCTCAAGGCCAAACTTAGGGACTGGAATAAGACTTCCTTTGGCAATGTTCAGCTTAAAGTCATGGAGGCTGAGAGGGAGTTAAAGGAGATTCAATCTGAGATTGGTACCTCTGGCTATAATGACAGCTTACATGACAAAGAGACTAAAGCTCAGCATGCCTTGGAAGAGGCTCAATCCATTGAAGAGGTTTTTTGGAGGGAGAAGTCTAGACTTAATTGGACTTTGCAGGGGGATAGGAATACTAAGTTTTTCCACACCTATGCTAATATTAGGAGAAAAACCAAAATCATATCATCCTTAGTTATTGATGACAACTTAGTTACTGATCATAACATGTTAGAGAACCACATTGAAAGTCATTTTAAAAATCTGTTTAACAATAATCATGTTATGCATGGGCCTTGTCAGATTAGTAATGTTATTCCCTCTGTTGTTAATGATAGGACCAATGAGCTGCTTACCATGATTCCTTCTGCTGAAGAGATCCATAAGGCTGTCCTTAACCTCAATCCCAACTCTGCCCCTGGCCCTGATGGCTTTGGTGGAGTCTTTTTTCACCATTACTGGAGTATCATTGAGAGGGATGTGGTGAATGCTGTCACACAGTTCTTCACCCAAGGCTGGATTTTGCCTAATTATAATGCTAACAATCTTATCCTTATCCCTAAGACTTTAGAAGCCAACTCCCTTGCCCAGTTCAGACCTATTGCATTAGCTAATTTTAAGTTTAAAATCATTTCTAAGATCCTGGCTGATAGGCTCTCCTCTATTCTTCCTTCCATTATCTCTCATGAGCAAAAGGGTTTTGTTTCTGGCAGAAATATTCATGATGGGATTTGCTTAACCTCTGAAGCTATTAATAATCTCAATAATAAATGCTTTAGTGGCAATGTGGCCCTTAAAATAGACATTGCCAAGGCTTTTGACACCTTGAATTGGAATTTTCTTCTGCTGACTCTCAAGAGATTTGGCTTTAATAATGTTTTTTGCAGCTGGATTCATACTATCCTTCACTCTGCTACCATGTCCATTTGCTTTAATGGTGATACTGTTGGATACTTTTCTTGCTCTAATGGTGTGAGGCAAGGTGATCCCTTGTCCCCTCTTCTGTTTTGCATTGCTGAAGATGTCCTTAGTAGAGGTATCTCTAAGCTTGTCACAGATGGGCAGGTCAACCTTATCAAAGCTAACAGGCACTGTATGGTCCCATCTCACACTCTCTTTGCTGATGATATAATGGTCTTTTGCAGGGGTGATGCCAAATCTCTCAATGCCTTATCTAAACTTCTGAATGACTATGGCAATAATTCTGGCCAATATTGCAATCTCTCTAAATCTTTAATTTATGCAGGAGGAATGACAAATGAGAGGCACTGCAGCCTTGCCAACATTATAGGATTTACAAAAGCTACTCCTCCTTTTATCCATCTTGGTGTTCCTATTTTCATTGGGAGACCTAAAGCTTGTTATTTTCTTCAAATTGCAGATTCCATTAGACTCAAGATGGCTACTTGGAAGGCAAGGCTTTTATCTATGGCAGGCAGAACTCAACTTGTCAAATCTGTCATCTTTGGCATGACTGTCCATAGCATCACCATTTACAATTGGCCTGGCAGCACTGTTAAGAAAATTGAAGGCTGGATGAGGAATTTTGTTTGGAGTGGCAACACTGATAGGAAGAAAATGGTAACTGTCTCTTGGAAGGACTGCTGCAGGCACCAGAATGAGGGTGGTATAGGTATAATTTCTCTTAGAGCTTATAATGAGGCTACCAACCTTCATCTTTGCTGGAGGTTTCTTAACAACTCTCAAAGCTGGTGCAAGCTTCTTAAGGCAAGGGTCAAAAGAAATGGAGAAACTATAAAATATGCCATCAAGTCTTCCATTTGGACTAGCATAAAGGAGATCCACCAGACTGTTTTAGATAACTGCAGATGGTTAATTGGCAATGGCAGTAGTATTAATTTTTGGCTAGATAATTGGACTGGTGAGACTCTGGCTTTTAAATTCAATATTCCTAAACAGTTTCATCATGCCCTAACTTCTAAGGTTTGCGACTGGTGGAAGGATAAAGCCTGGCATGTTCATAAAAATATTCAGGATGCTGTTCCCAATCTCCTGAGATTCATTTCCAGTTTCTCCATACCTGAGGTGGACTTCCCGGATTCTTTTGTTTGGAGAAACTCTAAATCTGGTCTGCTTTCTATCAAAGAGGCCTACAAAGATTTGATCATGCCTAGACCCTCGGCTCTTTGGTCTGCTTTCCCATGGGACAAAGACTCTCCTCCCTCTCACTCAATGATTGTTTGGAGAGTGATTCATAAGAAAATGACAACTGATGACAATCTCCAACTTCGTGGCTTCTCGATCCCTTCCATTTGCAATCTTTGCCGGAACTATTCTGAAACCACTGAGCATTTATTCTTTGATTGTTGCTATGCCAAGAACATTTGGAATTGGTTGAGAGGAATGCTTAACCTAAACTTCAACATTTGCTGCATTGAGGACTGTAGAAAAATTCTCAAGATGAACTGGTCTGCTCAAGCCATGGCTGTGATCAAAGCTGGATTGGTGGGAGTGTTTTATCAGGTTTGGATTGCTAGAAATCATTCCAGATTTGAGGACAAACAGATCCACTGGAAATACTGCATCTCTCTCATTGCTGCTCGGCTTCAATCGATTGGTAACAACACTGTTAGCAAGTCCAACTCCTCCGTAACAAACTTCACTCTGCTTAAGAAATTCAACATCATCATCAAGCCTAGCAAGACCCTAACTACTGTAAATGTTTTGTGGATCCCTCCTCTTATGGGCTGGTTAAAGTGTAATGTGGATGGGGTGGCTTCTGGCTCTCCTTGGACCTCTGCGTGCGGAGGTATCTTTCGCGATCATAACGCTAACCACGTGCTAAGCTTCTGTGCCTTCTTAGGCAACGAGCCTCCGGAATCTGCAGAATTCCTTGCTGTCATTATGGCTCTTGAGAAAGCCAAGAGCTTGAAGATTTCCAAACTTTGGATCGAATCCGATTGTATTCTTGTAGTTAACGCTTTTAAGAACCACAGTCTTGTGCCCTGGAAAATCAAATCTCGTTGGCTCGTGTGTTGGGCTTACTCTCTTTCCATAGATTTTATGATTACACACATTTATAGGGAAGCCAATTTTTGCGCGGATTTTCTGGCCGGTATAGGATTAAGAAATAGAAATACTACTTGGTTAAATTACATTCATGAAGATATCATTAAGGAATTCTTGCTAGATAAGCAAGGCACTCCTAGAATTAGACTTTGTCACTAAGGGGTTTTGGTTTGGTCCCCCCCTTCTTTTGTTTCCTTGCTTTTCTTTAATGATATTTCTCTTTTGGCTTTAAAAAAAAAAAAAACTTATCCAATCAATAATTCTTAAGCACAAATTAATCACAAAGCAAAAGAATTATTCAAGACAAAACCTACTAAAAGTATGTTTGGTGTAATTGAAGTTGCAACGCTAATACACTATAGGAGTTTCATTGCTAATATACTTTTCACTTTTAAGTTTTAAAATAATGGCCTGGTTTTGGTTTATGTTTGATTAATTGCAATTTGTTTCAGTTCTATATCGTTCAGTTTATTAATTAGGGTAAGTTATTTTAATTCTAAGTTATTTTAATTCTATTTCAGTTCGGTTCGATTGGTCAATTTTTTTAAACAACAACCCATTAATTAAAGAGGGTTAAAGGTAGTGCACTGAAAGTGTAAAAAAGTTTTACACTGTCATCCAATAGAAACAAATCATTTTGTCATGTCATATAAGTTTTTTCAAAATTAAAGTCTGGCTTGTCCTGATTCATGGTTGTGATTGGTTGACAGTGTAAAACTTTTTTACACTGTCAGTGCATCACCCATTTTCTCTTAATTAAATTTATGTCAAATTTAGTTCATACAATTATAATATTTTTTAACTCTAATCACAATAAAATTTTAAAATTGAATTTAATCTCTATAAAATAAAAAAAAATCATGTCATTGAATATTAGAATTTAATCTCTGAAATAAAAAAAAATAGTTTCGTTGAAAGATTAAATTGTATTAAATTTAATTTAAATTAATTAATACAATATCTATAAATCCAATTCGAATGACTTATATGATATTGTCATGACTAATAGCTTGTGTTTGGATTGACCTGAACATAATTGTTAATAATAGAATATAGTTTAGCAGAATTGATTTATCTTTATATAAATTTTTGTAAAAGTAAACAAAACCATAAATTTTAATATAAAAATTATTCTGAATCTATTTTTTGACAGAAGCTAAAAATTCTAACATCAAATAAAATCAATTCTACTTAAACCGATCTAAACATGTTAAAATCATTGGAAAAGTAATTTTACCAAAATAAAATAAACCAAATAATGAATTAACGAAAATAAGTAATGTAACCAAAATAGTTATTAAGTAAAACTGGAAAATAAGATAAAGGATAAAACCCCGTCAAAGAAAAAACCCCGTAAAAAAAAACTGTATAAATTAATCTTAAATCTTAAATTAAATATAAAAATAATTTCACATTTCATTGAATAACTCAACATCTTTCTTCGTCTCTACAAATTCTTAGATTCCAAATTCTCAATCTCTGCGTTCCCAAACCTTCACAAAATGGACAACACCGCATTCAAAAACCACAACTTTGATGACGAAGAAGATGAAGAAGTTCCTGATTCTTTTTCCTGTTGCGTTTGTTTGTAAGTTTCTATCATCATCATGTTTTGATTTTGAGAGAAAACCTAGCTTCGATTTTGTTCTCAAATTCTTGTTCACAATTCAAAAGAATCATCGGTGGTGTGGTAACTTTATATTTTGGAAAAGAAATGGAAATTTGTTCATGAATTGATTTAAGTTGATTAGAATAATTCGGTTTGGTTATGGTTTTTGTTTTTGGATCTGAAGTTGGTATCTGTGCATGTAAAATGTATATGTTTATATCTTGAATTTCAATTGATTGCAAACCACCGAATGTGCCTTGTTTTTGGTGCTTGATATGGATTGCTCATTCATGAATTTTGAATTTTTTATTGCAAGAGTAAGTTTGATTCTGCGGTAAAAAAAATTAAATTCGAGTGAATTGATTTCGTAAAATTGATTCCGGTTAAAAGTGAATTGAATGTAAAGTGATTTATGTTAGGATAATTTTATGCAAAATTAAATTGAACAAAACTCAAAATTTACAAATTCTAGCTTCAAGTAGAATTAATTTTGAAGTCTGAATTAATTCTAATTTAGAAGAATCAAACACCTCAAAACCATTTCAAAATCATTTCAAAATAAATTCTACAGCTTTTGGCTCTTCCAAAAGCTAAACCAAATATAAACTAAAGTTAAAAGGATGAAATTGGTTTTTGACATGTTTCATTTGAAGCTTGTTTTTGAGCTGCTTTGTTTTCTTTATCAAATTGTACTAACTGACTTTGACACTCCTTTTATCATGCAGGGATCTACTATACAAGCCCATTGTACTATGTAAGGCAACAATCAATATTTTCTTGAAATATATATTAAAAATGCGAGTAGCGTTGTGAATTTTGTTTTTTTCCCTTCATTTTTGCAGCTTGTGGGCACATATGTTGTTTCTGGTGTGTGTATAAGTCGATGAATTGTCTGCGGGAGTCTCAGTGTCCAACATGTAGGCATCAATACTATCACTTCCCAACAGTCTGTCAATCACTTCATTTTTTGCTTCTTAAGATGTATCCTGTTGCTTACAATAGAAGGATCAATCAAACTCTTGGTATGTATCTTTCTCTAACTGTATGCATAAGCATATTTAGACTATGAAGCACAAACACAGATACCGACACCGGACAGGACACCGACACTGACATGTTGACACCAGTAATAATTTGAAAAAATGAATAAACCTTCATATTTGTTGCAAAGCATTAGCATGTTCAAATGCATATCTGAGCTATATGCCAAATTATCTGATGCAATGTTTTTTAAAAGACTATCCAAGTGTTTCCTTCATTAAGTACCTTGTGTAGTCATTGGTTACCTCGTATCTTTTACATACTCAATGCACAGTCATATATTATAAGATTATCCGCATCTCATGCAATAAAACATAACAGAATGGATAAATTTATGTAACTTTGTTGAGTTTAATTTCTAATGTTTTATTGATCCCGTGAACTTTATAATATGATTTTGCTACATCTTGTTTACTGTATTCTTATTATTGGTGTTTCATACATACTGATTTGAGAGTTTTCCTTATCACTTTCCCTCCTTCACATCACTTTCTAATCATTTATATTCAGTTTGGAAGTAATTATTTTATCTAAGTTTGACAAATTGATCTCTTGTTTTAGAGGAAGAGAAGAAATCAGGCTTCTATTCCCCTCAATTTGATCCCGACACATGTGAATCACAAGCTAAATTTGGTCATTCATGTAGCCCTTCTTCCTCCTCAATGATAAATCCGGTGCCCAACTCATCTGTTGTGGAAACTTTTGAATGTACAAAGCAACCAGAGTCCATTGCCCATGAAGCAGAGCCGGAAATTACTGGGACTCCGGCTGAAGAAAAAATATTGCCTCATGATAAGCTTGACATACAACATAAAATATCTGTTGCTGATGTGATGTGTACAATGTGCAAGCAGCTTCTTTTTCGTCCCGTAGTTCTTAATTGTGGTCATGGTACTCAATACATTTAATCTTACTTTAATACTTTCAATTATATTATCAAAACTATTATTATCAAACACTTAATTGAGATTGTGTTTGCTCTACTTTCCCTTGTCTCTGCAGTATACTGTGAAACTTGTGTCTACAAGTTAGCTGATGAGATGCTTAGATGCGAAGTTTGTCAAAGTCCACATCCAAGAGGATTTCCGAAAGTATGTTTGGAGTTTAGTCACTTTTTGGAGGAACAATTTGCTGAAGAATATGCACGGCGAAGTGATGCTATGGAACTAAAGGAAATCAAAATCAAACCCGAGACCCCTTCTTGTATGTATACTTGGGTTGGCTACATTATGTTTGATATCTTGAAGCATACATTTTTTTTAATGAAATAATTATTCTATGTGTGAAAGTAATCCATATTTCCTTTAAGATATTAGATTCTTTATATGGTGTTGTGTTGACCTGTAGAAGTAATGAGAGTTAAAGCCTGATAATTGAAATTAATGAAATCTATGGAAAAATATTGAACTAAAGGTTTTCCCAAGGGTTCGAATGTCTACAATAAAATTATAAATGAAAATACATCCAGTGATTTAGAGGTAAGTGGTATCAAGCTTGTAATACTATTCCATTTTGGCCATCAAAATTTATTTTAAAAAACTGAATATTATAGAGTAAGTTACACTGGTTTTCTGATAAAAACAGTTTTATCCAAAAGAGGGAGGTAGTGCTCTTGTCCAAATTGAAAGATAATAAGAACCTTACTCTATAACATGTAGCATTGTAGACTCGGGCTTCCTTATCGCGAGGCACTTAAAGTAGTCCTTAGTCATTGGAGTCTGTGCCTGTATCTAGTAAAAATAATCTTGACTATTGAGCTGCTTGCTGTCTTAGCAAAGCTCATTGCATGTTTTCAAATTCCTCTTTGATTGCTTATGTTGAGATCTTTGTTATTCCATCCATATTGGTCCACCCTTCGAATGTCCAATCCTAAGTGTAAAAGTGTGTGTTTAGAGTCCCATATGAACTAGAGATTTGACATAGATAGTGCTTAATTTCTTATAATGCTTGGGTAGTCCTTGCCTTACAAGTCAATTTCGTTGGGTTTTGTTAAGCACGAAACGTAATATGATTTCAAAATTTATCTTAGATCTGTTAGTGAGCCAAATATCTTTGTTTTTCCACCCCCAAATGTCCATTTTTAGGCGTGATGGTGTATT